>NC_054384.1:112043206-112343206 GCF_017654675.1 Xenopus laevis | reverse complement strand
TTTTTTTGTGTAGAATGTTTGACCTCTTTTTGGTCACTAGAGGTCTTTATCATGCTATATTTTATTGAACATAAGGAAGCCAATATATTTATTGTACGATTACAACCTTACCATAAGGGTTTGGAAAGTCTCCAGGACCCGGGCCAGGATAGAACGGATTAGGACCAGGCGGCTGGACTGGATACTGCTGAGGAGGCCCCACGTATGGAGGAGCGCTGTGTCGGTACTGAAAGGAAACACATCTGTCTAACTAGCTGAGCAGGGATCTAAATACACTTATATATAAAGATCTAAATACTGTTATATATAAAGGTATAAATACAGTTATATATAAAGGTATAAATACAGTTATATATAAAGGTATAAATACTGTTATATATAAAGGTATAAATACAGGTATATATAAAGGTATAAATACAGTTATATATAAAGGTATAAATACTGTTATATATAAAGGTATAAATACTGTTATATATAAAGGTATAAATACAGTTATATATAAAGGTATAAATACAGTTATATATAGAGATCTAAATACAGTAATATAGAGAACTAAATACAGTAATATATAGAGAACTAAATACAGTAATATAGAGAACTAAATACAGTAATATATAGAGATCTAAATACAGTAATATATAGAGATCTAAATACAGTAATATATAGAGATCTAAATACAGTAATATATAGAGATCTAAATACAGTAATATAGAGAACTAAATACAGTAATATATAGAGATCTAAATACAGTTCACTTTGAGAAAGGCTGAGACACAGACAGACAATGGAGGAGCCGGCACTCTCGTCAGACGGTTCAATGTTGCCTGGGTGCAGTGTCCAAAATTATTGAAGTATATGAGGCCGAAACGTTAGTCGTTTAGTCAATAAAACATTCTGATTTCAATTTAAGCCCTGAGAGTGCGGACCTTCTTTGTGGGAGAGAGATATATATATATTGTACTTTTATGCACTGTACAGCACTGGGGCTCCTTAACAGCACTTTACAAATAAAGTTAATAAATAATAAAAGTTAATTTGATGGCGAACAACCCCTTTGAAATACAGGCGGACAGACTTGGTACTAAGGAGTTATTATAGGGAGGGGCAGACTTGCAGTAGAGGGGTTCCCAGTTAGTAGAAAAGCCAGTAAAAGTGTGTGTGGGGGGGCATTGCTAGAGGGTGAGTGTACCTGGGGGATGCAGTACTGGGGTCCCTGGGGCATGGCGTATGACAGTGGCAGGTGATTGACCATCATGATGTGCTGGTTGGGCTGATACACTGCACTCTGCGTCTGGGCTCCAGTCCGGATGGAGGGGCTACTGGTCTGGATGGCGGCACGGGGGGGCTGAATCTGGGGCCTCTGGAAAAACTGCAGAAAAAAGAACAAAGAGACACAAAGTGAATGGGCCCCAACTGATTCACCTCAAATCTCCATTTCTGTACCCCTGGTACAAGCCTCAGCCCGTGGGGTCTCAGCAGTTAAACAGGGACATGTAACGGGAAGGGGTTAAAGTTCAGATCAGAGGGTGACACGAGTCACATGGTACCACTTCAGGGGGCGTAAGGTGCAGCCTCATATATAACGATCAATGGATGGGAGGTCATTACAGTGTTAATCACTGAGCACCCCCAGAGCTGGTGTCAAGACTAAATAGTCTGAGTTCATCTCTGTATCCCCAGCCCCACAGTTCCTCTAATAGTGTCTCTATATATTCCCCCATATACATCCCAGTCATTACACTGAAGCAGCCACTGGGAAGGGCCAGTACTAAACCCGGCATCACCCCCACCGACTGGACCGTCTCTACTCTGTACGGGGGGGGTCATTTAACTGTAAAAAAATCCTTTGGCCTTCCTATATATTTCTCGTTATTCCCTATTAATAACATTGGGATCACTGACCTTCCTATATATTTATCTTTATTCCCTATTAATAACATTGGGATCACTGGCCTTCCTATATATTTCTCGTTATTCCCTATTAATAACATTGGGATCACTGACCTTCCTATATATTTATCTTTATTCCCTATTAATAACATTGGGATCACTGACCTTCCTATATATTTCTCTTTATTCCCTATTAATAACATTGGGATCACTGACCTTCCTATATATTTCTCTTTATTCCCTATTAATAACATTGGGATCACTGACCTTCCTATATATTTCTCTTTATTCCCTATTAATAACATTGGGATCACTGACCTTCCTATATATTTCTCTTTATTCCCTATTAATAACATTGGGATCACTGACCTTCCTATATATTTCTCTTTATTCCCTATTAATAACATTGGGATCACTGACCTTCCTATATATTTATCTTTATTCCCTATTAATAACATTGGGATCACTGACCTTCCTATATATTTAGTTTTTTTCCCTATTAATAACATTGGGATCAACCATCAGTTTTACCGGCCAGGTGGCAACCATATTTAACTGCTGTACCACCAATGGCAAGAGGCAAGACACAGCAGCTTTATCTGACCAATCAGAGAGCAGCTCAGGACAAGTTCTTTCATTACCTGGATGGGTCTGAATCCTCCCTTGGAGAATGAATGAGAGCAGCAGAAACAGAGGGGAAGCCAATGGAAGAGTATACAGAGATCAGTAGAGAGACAGAGACAAAACAGCCTATCGGCAACATGAATGAGGCAAAACATACTCCTCCCCCAAACATGGCCACACCCATACACACCCCTCTGTACCTGTACAGCAGCTCCTAATCCCCCTACACCTGTAAGTCCCACCCCCACTGTCTATAAATCCGTCCTGCCCTGGTTGTGCTCTAATGGGGCATATGTAGCAAGCTGGGGGCTACAGGCAACCAACGGACTATGTCGGGCTCACTGGAGGACTGGCCTCTCTCATGTGGCTTCCAAACTAAATCTGTTCCTTTATAGTAGAAATGAAGATGGTGGGGATAGGGGACAGAGCATGAAAAGGCAGCAAGGACAAGCACAACATTTGATTACAGGCAAAGGATGCTGGGATGTGTAGTTCAACTGAGCCATGGGCAGTACCAGCAATTTATCCAGTGCTGGACAAGGAGGATTTTAGGAATGGCAGCCCAATACTACATGTCTGGGAATGTCCAAAATACAATGTACTGACCCCATATCTAACCACATTTATCCTCCGCCCTGTGACCATGGGAAAGAGCCCAGGAGCAGCACAAGCCTTCTCTCATTGACACCCTGGGAAGGAGAAGGCTTGTGCTGTATAAGTTAGTGCACATTGCAGACACCTGACTTGTTTTCGGGATTGCATTCATTATATTTTTATGTTTTATGCTATATGGATTTTTAGTTTTTGCATATGAGGGTTTTCGAAAACCAGACCTTCCATCTACACTCAGATTATAATACTCTGTAACATAAACGATACAGCCAGTTTGTCTGTGCGAAGTAAAACAAGAAGTTGCAACTAAGATTGATACATTGTTACATAGTATGCTTTTATTTCCTTATTTAGTTAAATTGGGGTTTTAATACAAAATGTGTTCCGAATTCTAATGTGTTATCAAAATATGTTTTATATGGGAAACTTAAAAACTTTAGTACTTGACGCATAGTGATGATGATGATGATGTCAGCCAATTAACCTTTCCCGCCATCAAGGGTATTTATTGCTTTCATTGAGTACCGATCTGTACTTTGAGAAAGGCCTCGGAGAGGCCGAAACGTTAGTCCTTAAGTTAATAAACCATATTTGATTTTTATTTAAAAGAGTGCGGACCTTCTTTGTTGGATATATATATATATATATATATATATATATATATATATATATATATATATATATATATATATATATATATATATATATATATATATATATATATATATATATATATATATATATATATATATAGGTGTTTCTTTCTATGCATCACATTTCCACGCAGTTGGGGGGGGCTATGCCAGTATGAACACTCATGGAGGTCTCACTTTCCCTTTAATTCCAAGAATGAGCCCCAGGTAACTGTACAAGTGTAACAGCCAATTAACCTCAGTCTATGATCCACAGGGGGGAAGGGGGGCAGAAAGCAGTAGCCAGACAAGAGGGCAACAGGAGACACTGTGAAGCAAGCCAAAACCTCAGGGAATGCTGGGAGTGAAAGCAATATGGTTGACACGTTGCTCTCCCCCCAAGGAAAGGTGCATTGTCTCCAGGGCAGAATTAGGGGTTTCCCCCATTAATGAGGGAGTATGTTATATAGAAACCCTACAGCCCACCCCTAGCAACTGTCACCCGGGCACTCGATTGTACGAGCCAACAGCAAATAACCCTGGGCACTGCCCTATGGCCCACGTTGAATTCAGCCCCAGAGACAAATGCTCCAACATGGAGCTGCTGTAATGCCCCGACAGACGGACACATGCAAGTGAAACTGCCATCCTCACTGATCTGCTCCAGTAACCGGTCATTGTTTAATTGTGCCAACCTTGGGCATTTAATTCTTCATGTACAAGGTGATATTGCCCAGATGATCTACACAAGCCATGGCAATTGGTCTTTCAATAAGTGCCCCCCCCCCCAATGCCTGGGGGTAGCCCCTCCCATATAACGTTTAGCCTTTTTTGCCATTTAACTGGCTCTTGGTTGCTAGTCTGGCAGAGCATAGCAACCGGGCACTATCTAGTGACCCAATCAATAAGGAGACTGAATATCATCATCCAACATACAGTATTTACATGTGACATCAAGGAGTGAAGATGATTAACCAATCAGATTAGGAATCAGATGCCATAAAGGGTTATTAAAGAGATTATTAGTTGCGCCGGGGAATTGATTGATATGGCACATTAGGCATAGAAATGACATTATCGTGGGCAGAAGGGGCAGATATAGAGCAATGCCCAGAGGAGCCTGGGGCAGCCAGTGAAGATGGCGAGGGTGGGGGTACAAAGGATAACAAAAGGCACAGTACCTGGTGATGGGCGGGTCGGGGTCCAGCTGCAAACTAAATAAAGGAGTAAGAGAGACAATCACAAAAGGAGAGGCACAGAGAGACACGGCTCACACATAATAACCAGCTGCCATTCCCACACTGTGCCAAGGAAAATGCCCACAGACACTGGCACACTGCTCAGCTATAGTGACCGACGAGTACAGAAAGCAGGGAGGGTCAAACTAGAGCAGGATTAGCAGGAGGGCTCAGAGTGGATCTGGAAGCCATGACTCTAGGCTGTGCCAACACCACTGGTGCCAGAAAGTTGGCAAGGGTTAAACAAAATCCTATGGGGATTATTCTCTGCACTAAACACATTCTCAGCAAAACGTATTTGTCATAAACGCAAACCCAACCGGCCAATCACGGGCAAGTGACACAGTGAAGCAGCCCCCCACCTTGCCACAATGCTCTGCCTGGCCTGGATAATGTACCCTTACTACATTGGGTAATACAGATCCCCTTGAGAGACGGGGTGAGGGCCAGAGACGGGGTGAGGGCCAGAGACGGGGTGAGGGCCAGAGACGGGGTGAGGGCCAGAGACGGGGTGAGGGCCAGAGACGGGGTGAGGGCCAGAGACGGGGTGAGGGCCAGAGACGGGGTGAAGGCCAGAGACGGGGTGAAGGTCAGAGACGGGGTGAAGGTCAGAGACGGGGTGAAGGTCAGAGACGGGGTGAAGGTCAGAGACGGGGTGAAGGTCAGAGACGGGGTGAGGGCCAGAGACGGGGTGAGGGTCAGAGGCGGGGTGAGGGTCAGAGGCGGGGTGAGGGTCAGAGGCGGGGTGAGGGTCAGAGGCGGGGTGAGGGTCAGAGGCAGGGTGAGGGTCAGAGGCAGGGTGAGGGTCAGAGGCAGGGTGAGGGTCAGAGGCAGGGTGAGGGTCAGAGGCAGGGTGAGGGTCAGAGGCAGGGTGAGGTTGACAGGGTGAGGGTCAGAGACAGGGTGAGGGTCAGGGACAGGGTGCAATCAGAGATCCCTAGAACATTCCTTGTGTCTGATTAGGGTCATTGGGTAATAACAATAACAGACCAGCTACATAGAGCATTGCCTGACCAATAGGAATCACACTAAAGGCAGCAAGAGCAGGGGGCATTCCCCTCCCCAATAAACAACAGACTATGGGGGTGCAGTATGTATGTATAAGCGCACAGGGCACTGCCACACACACACGTTACACGTAGAGTGATCTGCCCAATCTCACATGGAGAAATTCAGTGGCACCTGATCAATCCTATTATAAAGCCCAGAGACAGTTTAGAAACACATTGAGAAAGTAATTGATATAAATCATTTGGTGAATCAGTCCCATTCCTAAATAATTTCACACTGAACAGAACAAATCACAGCTCAGAGGTGCCCTGGTGCAACAGAGCCACGGGCAGGTAACAAGCTCTCTGATTGGCTGGAGCAGGTACTTACTGGTGAGCGAGTCTGGGGCTGAGAGCTCATAGTCTGCGGTGGCTGAGGGTAGACGAGGGTGGGCGCCGGGCTCTGGCCGGAGGCATAGGAAGCCTGTGAATGACAAACGTGAGTGAGTAAACAATGGCACCAGCCTGGCACAATAGAAATTCCAGGAGCCCAATAATGTGAGTGTCACAAGGGAGACTGTACCCCCTACTGTAAGTCTCACAACAACATTGAAGCAACTTACTCTGCACTGAATATAAACCATTCACCTGGACTGACTTGTGTCTGAGCAACTTCTGCGCTGTACCTTTAATTCTACAGCCTTTACAGCCATGTGCAGAGCCTTAACCATTGGATAAACACACAGTAATAACAGGAAGGAGAAGTTCCCCTTTAAATCACTGCCCATCAATCCATTCCTAATACGGCAAGGTAAGGACAAGTAAAAGGGCACAGAAACCAGAAGCCGGGGGCCAATTAAACTTCAACTTCATGAAGTGACCCCCCCCCCACACACACACACACCGTGGGGGGTACCTGACGCAGAGCTGAGGGGGCTGCACAGATTCTTTGGGGGCTGCTGGCCAACTGTTGGCTTAAGAAATCAATTATGGAGGTAAATCAATAAAAATGACAACTGCCCAAATCTAGTAACCCTTGGCAACCAGGTTATTGTATTTCATTTAAGGGTTTCATCTATTGGTTTGAAAACAAGGCAATAAATATAAATACAGAACAAACAGGGAGAAGGGGCGGGACTAAGGAGAAGGTGGGGGACAAGCACAAAGTATTAGGGATGCACTGAATGCGCTATTTAAGTTTCGGCCAAATCCTTCACAAAAGAAATGGCCAATATCGAACCGAGAAACGAAACGAGGGGTGAAAGAGAACCGCATGCTCAGAAAATTGTATTTCCTTGTGGCGTGAAGAAGAGTCACATGATTTTTAGGATTGGGGTTGGTCATACATGTGGATTCGACGCATGCCTAGTAATTATGCAGGTGCTCAGTAGGAATCCTATTCAACTTATAGGCAGTAGATGCTGCCAGCTTACTGGTTGCTAAGGGTTACTAGAACTACTAACCAGAACGAGACTGGGATGTTGCACTGGAGTCTATGGACGAGGTTTATATGGCTGCTCTAATGAGGAATAACCTCAGCCGCTGATAGGAACTCAATAAATAGATAAATCTCTCAGGACAGGATTACTGGGCCACTTACCCACCACAGACAGGATCAATAGGGAAGGCTTTGGCTATTTTCATGCAGGGAGAACTCCCAGTTAGCTGCACATTACATGAATCTCAGCTGCCATAAAGCAGGACAGGACTGCTGCTTACAATGGGGATCAGATAGGATCTGTGCAGCCACTGGGACAGAATGTTCTGTTATACAGATAGCTAGAATCTCAGCTGCCATAAAGCAGGGCAGGACTGCTGTTTACAATGGGGATCAGATAGGATCTGTGCAGCCAATGGGACAGAATGTTCTGTTATACAGATAGCTAGAATCTCAGCTGCCATAAAGCAGGGAAGGACTGCTGCTTACAATGGGGATCAGATAGGATCTGTGCAGCCACTGGGACAGAATGTTCTGTTATACAGATAGCTAGAATCTCAGCTGCCATAAAGCAGGACAGGACTGCTGCTTACAATGGGGATCAGATAGGATCTGTGCAGCCACTGGGACAGAATGTTCTGTTATACAGATAGCTAGAATCTCAGCTGCCATAAAGCAGGACAGGACTGCTGCTTACAATGGGGATCAGATAGGATCTGTGCAGCCACTGGGACAGAATGTTCTGTTATACAGATAGCTAGAATCTCAGCTGCCATAAAGCAGGACAGGACTGCTGCTTACAATGAGGATCAGATAGGATGCAAACTCCTGGCTGATGGTGCCTAAAAGTCGATAGTGGGGGCTCACCTGTGAGAGTCCTGGGGAGGAGGCATGTCCAGGAGGGGTGGCAGCCAGATTGGGGTGTCCCTTGGTTAAATCATGTGTAGAATAGGGAGATGGAGCTGGAGGGCCGGGCTGCCTGGCTACTTGTGCTGCAACCTGCAAGAGAACAAGAGCAGAGCGAGATGCAGGAGATGCACCTGTGCAGGGAGTTTCTAGGTACCCACAGAATACACAAGATATAGCAGCTGCCATGTCTGTGCAGTGGGAGGAGTCTTATACCCTTCCTGCTCAGATGACTCCTCCCGCAAGAGCTGAAATGTAATAACCAAGTAACTGGCACCGCTACCTTCTCCAAAATGAAGTCCAGCTATAAAGCTGTGCATTTCTCGGGGGCTAGTAACTCTCATTATGATCTGTCTCCTGATTATGCCAAGGGGCCTAACTGGGTATCCTGACCCAGTCATTAACCCCTGATCATCTGGAAAGAGACCATCACATGGTACCAATAGGATTTCAACCATTGTGAGCAGTTCTTCCCCAGACAGCCACTAGGGGGAGGTAATGAGACTTTAGACAGGGGAGGAGTAAGTTGTAACGTAGTGTGGGCATGTGCCAGGCTGCAGGTAATGTCCCAGGTGCAACTGGAGCTCACAATTTCCCAGTGTTCTCAATAACAATTTCCTTACAGGAACCAGAGAGCACTGCTGGTATGGACTGAGCCATAGCGACATTTAGGGCATCCAAGAGTCTGTTTCGCCCCCTATGGAAATCTGAGTATCAACTCATGGGGTCTTGCTGATCCTGCAGCCCCCACAGTGTCTGTCGTCTCTCACATGTCAGGTTATCTTCTACCACCTATTGCTCACAACTCAGTAAGTTCAGGGGGGGTGACTGGATTCCCTTACCCAGGGGGAGGTTCCTGTCTGACCATGGGAAAGAGAACAGCACAGGAGCAGGAAGTACAGAGAATCGGAGCTCTGTACCTGGGTAAGTACTGGGGGAGATTCACTTACCCAGGGGGAGGTTCCTGTCTGACCATGGGAAAGAGAGCAGCCCAGGAGCAGGAAGTACAGAGAATCAGAGCTCTGTACCTGGGTAAGTACTGGGGGAGATTGGATTCACTTACCCAGGGGGAGGTTCCTGTCTGACCATGGGAAAGAGAACAGCCCAGGAGCAGGAAGTACAGAGAATCAGAGCTCTGTACCTGGGTAAGTACTGGGGGAGATTGGATTCACTTACCCAGGGGGAGGTTCCTGTCTGACCATGGGAAAGAGAACAGCCCAGGAGCAGGAAGTACAGACAATCAGAGCTCTGTACATGGGTAAGTAATGGGGGAGATTGGATTCACTTGCTGTGGAGGAGGAGGGGCAATGATTTACCCAACACTGGGCAGGTAAGTAACAGATAGACAAACGAATACTTTTGGTTAGTGGGCTGGTAGAATGGGTCCGGTACTTACTGTGCTGTAGACGGCAGACACGGCAGAGGGGGTGAAGATTCGCTCATCGAGGGTCTGTTGCAGGGCTCCCCTGGATATTCTGTGAAGCAGTCAGTTAAGGAAGGCAAGGCTTGAATGGATATTTGTGCCCTTGTGTTGATGGATAATTAAGGCACCTTCTATAGTCCTAATAATAGACATGAACTACAACTCCCAGAATCCTATGAGAAAGCCACTGGTGCTACAATTAGTTTCCATGTCTCTGACAATAAAGAGCCCACGATGCTGGGTGATCTGCAGCCCTGTCACCTGATCGTTACAGGCCACACCTCCAATGTCAAGAGCACAGGTAGCACAACACGCCATAGCCACTACAGTAACAGTTCTGAATGGGACAGAAAGGAACAGCCCCCTCCTTGGGTTACCCCTATAGCACCTGTGGATACTGCACCCCCTGCAGGTAAGTACCAACCTACTTACACTGAAGCAAAGGGCAGAGGGGGAATAGTAATGAACGGGGATTCCACACGAAGAAGTCAGAAAACAAAAATACCCTAGGGAGGTGGCACAGGCCAGAGATGTGGCACTTGTTCTGGGAGCCGATCCCTTATTCCTTCCTCCCCAGCCTGTGCCCAAGCATTAGAGTGTCAGCTGCTCTATACAGTAGCAATACCTGGCCTGGACCCCCGAATCCCCCACACACAGAACCTGCAGTACCAACCCACTCCTCGCCCGCACAATAAGGAAGCACTGGAGTCAACATCACCCCCAATAATAATGGGGCACCACCTGCAGGGAAGTCTCATACAAAGGTGACATCATTGGTTTGGGTTTAGATCCCCTTTAAAGTAAAGGTGCACCCCGTTCTCTACTTAATTTCCCATTTCAGCCACTGTATCACCCCAGTTCTTCAGACGACAACCCACCCCCAAAACACAAGGCATTGCCCAGCTCATTGGGGTACACAAGAGTAGAACCCCCACAGAGTGCTGCCTGTATCCCTGCAGTGGGGGTGATGTCTCTCATGGGCAGGGGCACAACTACACAAAGGGGAGAGGGCACTGCCCACAAGCAGAACGTATGTGCCCTGTATGCCAGTCTGTCCTAGTCTAGTGCTGAGTGGGGGCAGATTTCTGTAATACATGATAAAGGAGGTCACCCGAATCCACACATCACTACTCCTGAGTGTCAGCTTCTGGGCCAGCACATCTCATGTGGGAGCCCCGTCCACTACATTTACTTACAAATAATTGTTTTAGCAGCTACTAAGCACAATTCAGCAGGAACATCCCCTAAGTTTGCTCATAGTCTGTACAGAGAGATCCCATAAAACTATGGCAGCATAGGTATTCCCTGTACTAAGCACAATTCAGCAGGAACAGTCCCCTAAGTTTGCTCATAGTCTGTACAGAGAGATCCCATAAAACTATGGCAGCATAGGTATTCCCTGTACTAAGCACAATTCAGCAGGAACAGTCCCCTAAGTTTGCTCATAGTCTGTACAGAGAGATCCCATAAAACTATGGCAGCATAGGTATTCCCTGTACTAAGCACAATTCAGCAGGAACAGTCCCTAAGTTTGCTCATAGTCTGTACAGAGAGATCCCATAAAACTATGGCAGCATAGGTATCCTCTGTACTAAGCACAATTCAGCAGGAACAGTCCCCTAAGTTTGTTCATAGTCTGTACAGAGAGATCCCATAAAACTATGGCAGCATAGGTATTCCCTGTACTAAGCACAATTCAGCAGGAACAGTCCCCTAAGTTTGTTCATAGTCTGTACAGAGAGATCCCATAAAACTATGACAGCATAGGTATTCCCCTGTACTAAGCACAATTCAGCAGGAACAGTCCCTAAGTTTGCTCATAGTCTGTACAGAGAGATCCCATAAAACTATGGCAGCATAGGTATTCCCTGTACTAAGCACAATTCAGCAGGAACAGTCCCTAAGTTTGCTCATAGTCTGTACAGAGAGATCCCATAAAACTATGGCAGCATAGGTATCCTCTGTACTAAGCACAATTCAGCAGGAACAGTCCCCTAAGTTTGTTCATAGTCTGTACAGAGAGATCCCATAAAACTATGGCAGCATAGGTATTCCCTGTACTAAGCACAATTCAGCAGGAACAGTCCCCTAAGTTTGTTCATAGTCTGTACAGAGAGATCCCATAAAACTATGACAGCATAGGTATTCCCCTGTACTAAGCACAATTCAGCAGGAACAGTCCCTAAGTTTGCTCATAGTCTGTACAGAGGGATCCCATAAAACTATGGCACATAGGTATTCCCTGTACTAAGCACAATTCAGCAGGAACAGTCCCCTAAGTTTGCTCATAGTCTGTACAGAGAGATCCCATAAATCTATGGCAGCATAGGTATTCCCTGTACTAAGCACAATTCAGCAGGAACATAATAGCACTGTTCAACATTACTGTGCTGGTTCTTCTAGCCCCCGTCCATATGCAGTGCAAGGGAATATGTAATTTAAAGGAACAGTTCAGTATAAAATAAAAACTGGGTAAATAAATAGGCTGTGCAAAATAAAAATTGTATCTAATATAGTTAATTGGGCAAAAATGTAATGTATAAAGGCTGGAGTGAGTGGATGTGTAACATAATAGCCAGAACACTACTTCCTGCTTTTCAGCTCTCTTGCTTTCCACTGATTGGTTACCAGGCAGTAACCAATCAGAGACTTGAGGGGAGGCACATGGGACATAACTGTTGCTTTTGAATCTGAGCTGAATGCTGAGGATCAATTACAAACTCACTGAACAGTTATGTCCCATGTGTCCCCCCTTATAGTCACTGACTAACTCAGAGTTAGAGAGCTGAAAAGCAGGAAGTAGTGTTCTGGCTATTATGTTACACATCCACTCACTCCAGCCTTATACATTACATTTTTGCCTAACTAACTATATTAGATACATTTTTTATTTTGCACAGCCTATTTATTTACCCAGTTTTTATTTTTACACTGAACTGTTCCTTTAAAAATGCCAATGAGCATGTGGGCAGTGTAGGGTAAGTAGCCAGTGACTGGCGGCAGACAGGAGAGCCCGGGGGGTGCAGGCGCTGGTCCAGTAGAGGAGCCGGCCCGAGAGACTTGTTTACAGGGGAAGGAGCCGGTTACACAATCAGAACCTGATCTCTGTGGTCACATGACTCAGTATGTTTGTGTCCCGGCAGCACATTCACATTCAGTTCCCGGGGGTGCGGGGAGTTTCCCAACTGTACAGAATGGGGGCAGCTAGTAACCCTATGGCAATAGTCACACTGATACCCCTTATACACAAACTATACTCTGCTTACTGGAGACATGGGCAACGTGCCACTATCTACCAGACCAACCATTGCACCATCACCCTAAGGGGCAAATATTAGATCTTCCAGCCGGGTATGTGACCAGGGTATCAGCCCGAGGGCACAGCAGGTGCCATTGTATGAGCCCCATTCCTGCAGGAGCCGCGGGCAGCAGTGAGAGGCAGATGCCAGTCTGGGGCATATGATGGCAGTGTCGCAGTGTGTGCCGTGTAATTGCGGTGTATGAGGAAGAGGCCACTTCTTACACTAGTGAGTCCTGGGAGCACTGGGCAATGCCAGGCAGCTTTTGCTTTCCATTTCCCAGCACAGAGTCAGGCAGGGACACGTATGTGCCATGGGGGGGGCATTCCTAATCACTTACCCCACGATGCCTTCACTTTCACTTTCCACGTGCTGCTTCCTGTGCCGAGATCAATCCCCCACAAAACCAAGTGTACTGGCACCAACCACGCTCACCCGCCCATCAATGGACTTGCCTGACCCCCAAAGCTGACACTCAGCAGCAGCCTTCCCCTCCCACACACACACAAACAATACGTACTGGGAATCAATATGGCACCTCCCTCCTCCCATATGTATAAATACAAATATACAGAGAAGGAATGTTCTGGGCACACAATAAGCTATACCCTCATACTGTACTGTCTAAGGGAATCAATATGGCACCTCCCTCCTCCCATATGTATAAATACAAATATACAGAGAAGGAATGTTCTGGGCACACAATAAGCTATACCCTCATACTGTACTGTCTAAGGGAATCAATATGGCACCTCCCTCCTCCCATATGTATAAATACAAATATACAGAGAAGGAATGTTCTGGGCACACAATAAGCTATACCCTCATACTGTACTGTCTAAGGGAATCAATATGGCACCTCCTCCTCCCATATGTATAAATACAAATATACAGAGAAGGAATGTTCTGGGCACACAATAAGCTATACCCTCATACTGTACTGTCTAAGGGAATCAATATGGCACCTCCCTCCTCCCATATGTATAAATACAAATATACAGAGAAGGAATGTTCTGGGCACACAATAAGCTATACCCTTATACTGTACTGTCTAAGGGAATCAATATGGCACCTCCTCCTCCCATATGTATAAATACAAATATACAGAGAAGGAATGTTCTGGGCACACAATAAGCTATACCCTCATACTGTACTGTCTAAGGGAATCAATATGGCACCTCCTCCTCCCATATGTATAAATACAAATATACAGAGAAGGAATGTTCTGGGCACACAATAAGCTATACCCTCATACTGTACTTGTGGGCAGTGGTGAATAATAATAAAGGCTAATAATATGTAGTGTTCTATTCCAGTCTGGGGTAAAAGGGGCTGCTACCTAATTCCCCCCCTGTATTGCAGCTGCACCTGGAGCCCCTCTGGTCCTTCATCAGTTACAATTGAGTAGTGGGTGTGGCCTGTGGGATGGGAGTGGCCAACCACAACTTTGCCTACATACTGGGGAATATAAACTGCAGTTCCCTGTTAGGTCTGACTGCCCACTGATTGGCTGCCATGATACAGATTAGGGTTCTGCTGGCATCCTGGCAAAACAGGAAGTGGAAGTGGTGGGCGGTACTAGGAGAGATTTTAAGTGGTGTAGCAGAAAAGTCAGTTATCTCCATCTCCAGTTGTTACAGGCTGAGGGCAAGGTGTTTATCAGCCAATGGAGATACACCCAAAGCTGGATCTCTGTCACTCCTCAGATTGCAAGCTCTGTGGGACAGGGACTGTGTATACAAGTCAGTTTGTACAGACAAATTTAACCAATTCCTGCTCTGTGGCCCCTGAGCTTCGTGGAAATAACTGCCCTGCTCTACATGTACCAATGCTTTGCTCCTGTGAGCTTACACTCTACAGGAAACAGACAAAACAGAGAATGCTAATCCTGTGCCTTGATCCCCCAGAACACAGATGTGAACAAACATTCCGGGGGTTAAATGCCAAGATTGCACCAACTTTAGACAATTTAGATGAAATGCCACTGGCTGGTGGGACTGTGCAATCTGTCAGGGACCCAAGAGCCCCAGCACTGCAACTACTCCTGCTGCTCCCCACTTTCTGTGCCTCTACCCCATGCTGTGGCTGAACTACAGCCTGAACCCAGAGTGTACATCTCCCCCATGCCAATCTCCAGTGCACTGTCCAAACCCCCACTCAGCCAATTGTAGCAGCAGCAGGGAGGATCAGCAGTGCGATTAACAGGACAATACACAATTAACAGATTATGCACATATGGGAAGTTCCTAGTGGATGTAATACAATGGCACAATCAGTGCCACTTACCCGCCACTCTCATCACATGCTGATGCCAGGGACGCTGCCAGTGATGCCCATGTGACCAGCGAGTCCAATGCCGGCACAGCCCTGGCACAAGTAGTAGTCGTGTGGATTAGTGCAAAGCACCGGGATCTGGTGTGACTGCATTGCAGTGCTGATGGGAGTGCAGAGTTGCAGGCACCGGTAGAGCAGAGGTGCCAGTCTGTGCCAGGGAGAGATGAGCAGTCATACACCCCACTGCAGCTGCTCAGTTAGTGCCGGGGGCTCCTGTGCCACCAGATGGGCATGGAAACTTGTCACAATGTTGGCAACAACCAGAGGAAGGAGCCTGGGACTCATGGGCCAATCACATGCCACGATTACTTACTGTGCAAGCGGCAAGGATTCCAGCAGCTGAATGTGTGCCAGGGCTCAGAGGGCAAAATAGGGGCACAACTCCCAGCCAACAGGTTAGGGTGGGTACATGCAAACAACTGGTACTGATACCATTGCTGTATGGGGGGGACCTGGAGCTTTGCCTGTAGGAAGATGCAGCACTTGCACCTGGCAATGCCCACGGGCAGCAATTTATTTGCACTTGGTCCCATGCTGGGTAATAACTACACCAGAGTGTAAACTAAACTCATGTCACAATTAACACTCGTCCTACCCACCACATACATCCAACAAACAACATACAGAGAGGGCACCCGTCCAACGAACGACATGCAGAGAGGGCACCCGTCCTACCCCACGACCCCTACCCGTGCCCCCTATATACCCAAGGTGCCAACCCTATATACCCCTGTGCCCCCCTATATACCTGTGCCCAGCTGCCAGGAGAGTGGCAAGTTATACTTTGAGCCAAGTTGTCTGTGTGCCCCCCAAGCCTGGCAGCGAGGGCTCCAATGTGCACAATACCCACAGAAACACAAGACACCCTGCTCTGTGCACCCCAACACTGTCAGCAGGCCCCCCAATGCTTCCAGCTGTACAGTGCAGACATGAGGTGAGTCAGTGAATAGTCAGTACCCCTAATTGTGTCTGCAGTCACCCCAGTAGCATCATGGCACCCCACAAAAAGCTGCACCCCATAAAACACAACAGGTCTAATCCCAACCCCAAGGAGACTTCCCACAGATCTGGGCCCCCCATCAGTCATTCCCTTCTGGGCCCCTAATTATTTCAGCCAATAAGAGCCCCCCAATCCCCATCCCACAAGAGCCCCAAGAATGTGAGCCCCAAACATTATCCCATCTAGTGTTGGGCCACTAATTAGCTTCAGACCCCAAACATTACTTGAGTCAATGAGGGCCCCAAACATCAACAGAAGGGCCCCCAAATTACTCACTCCAGTCAGCAGTGCCCCCAACTCATCTCTGCAACAGAGCGGGCCCCAAAAACATCACAGCTAACACCTGGAGGGCCCCAATACCTCCCTGGTCACAGAGGGGCCCCAATACTTCCCTGGTCACAGTGAGGGGCCCAGATACATCTCTGGGCACAGTGAGGGGCCCCGATACCTCCCTGGTCAGAGCAGGGGCCCCAGTACAGCCGGTGAGGCCCCAATAGAGGAGGGAAAGTAAAGGGAAAGTAAAAGGATACTGAGGCGGCGGTTGAAGGGCCCGGATGGCGGCGGGGGCCGCGGGGGGAGGGACAAGAGTGGGGGGAGGGCCAAGCACTAGGGCTCCGGTGCCGGTCGGCTTGAGGGCCGCTTTCTGGGGGAGACTCATGACAGAGCGGGGCCCCCCGGGGCACAGGGGCAGTGGGGAGGCGGCAGGGGCTCAACACCCGATCCTCATGGGGGAGGGACACGGCCCAGGGGGGCGGGTGCCGCTGTCGCTTCGGGGGCTCCTCACAACCGGCTGATTTTCCTCACTCAGAAAGCGGAGCATCCAACATGGCGCTGCGTCCGCCTCCACTAGTCCGGCAGGACGGACTCTCGGCAACCTCCGGAAAGCTTCGGCTCCGCTCGGGGACAGGGCTGCCGGCCGGGGCGGGGATACCGCAGGGCTTCGGGCGATGGAGGTGGAGCTAGAGTAGAAAGATCGGAGGTACTCGGGGAAGGGCGTGTCTAACGTGAAGTGTATATATAGGAAGGGGCGGGTCTAACGGAGAGTATATAAGGGAAGAGGCGGGGCGTTAGGAAATTGGAGGCGGTCGGAAAAAATGGGCGGGTGCCAGCGCTGGGAAATTACAGGGCAACCGCGTGACGTATGTCGGAGGGGATCCGGAAAATAGGGCGGGAATTAAAAGGAAACCTTTAGCTCTATGGCCGGGTTAGGGAGGGAGGAGTTTCAGAAGGTTTGTGCAGCCGGGGTGGGAGGGGAAAACTGAGGAGAAATAAGGGGCGGGCGAGTCAGTACGTTGAGAGGTGAATAGGCGGAGCCAAAGGCGAGTGGCGATTGTTTTAGACGCGTGAGGGCGTGGTCTAGGTGTTCGGTAAAATCCGGCGGCGCTCGGAGTCACTGCTCTGGGAGAGTCGTGCGCTCTATTACCCGAGGGCTCCCGCAATAATTCAGTCGGCTTTTGCCTAAATCCACCGGTTATTTTATTCAGCGCCCGGGCCTGACGCTGAGTCTTTGTGAGGCACAAGTAGTGACCAGTGTGAGAGATAAATATATATATATGTGGTGTGTGTGATATATATATAATAACAAGACCGGGAGACCCTCTCTATATGTGTGAGAGATATATATGTGTGTGATAATCTGTGACTGAGGGGCAGCACCGACCTCACTTCACTCACACACTGGAACCTCTGCTGCTTGTGATGTACGGGAGCTGAGAGGGGTCACATGATGTACGGGAGCTGAGAGGGGTCACATGATGTACGGGAGCTGAGAGGGGTCACACGCTGCAGAGCAATGGCTGTGGCATTTAGACCAGGGGAGTCCAGGCTGCGGCCCAGCTTGAACCGTCATAATAATTGAATAATAAGTCTGTTTAATATCCGGGTGTCCCATATTCCAGTGTTTAGCTCCATGTGCTCATCCAACTGTTATTGTGGTTCTTTTCTGTGGATTTCCTTTACTTTTACTAATGAAAAGTGTTTGTGTATCACGTGGGCCCCAGACAAGTTCTCTTTCTCCAGTGGCTCAGGGAAGCCAAAAGGTTGGGGACTCCTGCTTTAGACCTTTACTGGGGTTCCTGACTCCGCCTCTTCCTCCCTCCTCCAATGCTCAACCAGGAAGAGACCAGAGAGGCGGTCCCTAAATCATGGGTGGGGTCTGTAGCGCTGACAGTTTGGGCCTATGACAAATGGATTTTCTGCAGAGACCAAACCCCCTTTTGTCTAGGGCCCTCCTGTTAAAGGGGAAGCTCACCTTCCAAACACTTTTTTTCAGTTGGTTTCAGATTGTTCCCCACAAATAAAGACTTTTTTCAATTACTTTCCATTATTTCTTTTTTACAGTTTTTCCAAAATCTAAGTGTAAAGTTGAATGTTGTGTCTCTGGTGTTTGAGTCTGAAGCTCAGTAATTCAGGTGATTCAGACTCTAAACTGTCACAATTTCATCCATTTAGTTGTTACATTTAGTTGATACATTTGGTTGATACATTTGGTTGATACAATTAGTTGATACATTTGGTTGATACAATTAGTTGATACATTTGGTTGATACAATTAGTTGATACAATTAGTTGATACATTTGGTTGATACAATTAGTTGATACATTTGGTTGATACAATTAGTTGATACATTTAGTTGTTACATTTGGTTGATACAATTAGTTGTTACAATTAGTTGTTACATTTAGTTGATACAATTAGTTGATACATTTAGTTGATACAATTAGTTGATACATTTGGTTGATACAATTAGTTGATACATTTGGTTGATACAATTAGTTGATACATTTAGTTGTTACATTTGGTTGATACAATTAGTTGTTACAATTAGTTGTTACATTTAGTTGATACAATTAGTTGTTACAATTAGTTGATACAATTAGTTGATACATTTAGTTGATACAATTAGTTGATACATTTAGTTGATACATTTAGTTGATACATTTAGTTGATACATTTAGTTGATACAATTAGTTGATACAATTAGTTGATACAATTAGTTGATACATTTAGTTGATACAATTAGTTGATACATTTAGTTGTTACATTTAGTTGATACATTTAGTTGTTACATTTAGTTGTTACAATTAGTTGATACAATTAGTTGATACATTTAGTTGATACATTTAGTTGTTACATTTAGTTGTTACAATTAGTTGTTACATTGAGTTGATACATTTAGTTGATACAATTAGTTGATACATTTAGTTGTTACATTTAGTTGATACATTTGGTTGATACAATTAGTTGATACAATTAGTTGATACATTTAGTTGTTACATTTAGTTGTTACATTTGGTTGATACAATTAGTTGATACAATTAGTTGATCCATTTCACTTGGTCTGTACTGTGTCTGTGTGTCTGTACTGTGTCTGTGTGTCTGTACTGTGTCTGTGTGTCTGTACTGTGTCTGTGTGTCTGTACTGTGTCTGTGTGTCTGTACTGTGTCTGTGTGTCTGTACTGTGTCTGTGTGTCTGTACTGTGTCTGTGTGTCTGTACTGTGTCTGTGTGTCTGTACTGTGTCTGTGTGTCTGTACTGTCTGTGTGTCTGTGTGTCTGTACTGTCTGTACTGTGTCTGTACTGTGTCTGTGTGTCTGTACTGTGTCTGTGTGTCTGTGTGTCTGTGTGTCTGTGTGTCTGTGTGTCTGTACTGTGTCTGTGTGTCTGTACTGTGTCTGTGTGTCTGTGTGTCTGTACTGTGTCTGTGTGTCTGTGTGTCTGTGTGTCTGTGTGTCTGTACTGTGTCTGTGTGTCTGTACTGTGTGTCTGTGTGTCTGTACTGTGTCTGTGTGTCTGTACTGTGTCTGTGTGTCTGTACTGTGTCTGTGTGTCTGTACTGTGTCTGTGTGTCTGTACTGTGTCTGTGTGTCTGTGTGTCTGTGTGTCTGTACTGTGTCTGTGTGTCTGTACTGTGTCTGTGTGTCTGTACTGTGTCTGTGTGTCTGTACTGTGTCTGTGTGTCTGTACTGTGTCTGTGTGTCTGTACTGTGTCTGTGTGTCTGTACTGTGTCTGTGTGTCTGTACTGTGTCTGTGTGTCTGTACTGTCTGTGTGTCTGTGTGTCTGTACTGTCTGTACTGTGTCTGTACTGTGTCTGTGTGTCTGTACTGTGTCTGTGTGTCTGTACTGTGTCTGTGTGTCTGTGTGTCTGTGTGTCTGTGTGTCTGTGTGTCTGTACTGTGTCTGTGTGTCTGTACTGTGTCTGTGTTGTCTGTGTTGTCTGTACTGTGTCTGTGTGTCTGTGTGTCTGTGTGTCTGTGTGTCTGTACTGTGTCTGTGTGTCTGTACTGTGTGTCTGTGTGTCTGTACTGTGTCTGTGTGTCTGTACTGTGTCTGTGTGTCTGTACTGTCTGTGTGTCTGTGTGTCTGTACTGTCTGTACTGTGTCTGTACTGTGTCTGTGTGTCTGTACTGTGTCTGTGTGTCTGTACTGTGTCTGTGTGTCTGTGTGTCTGTGTGTCTGTACTGTGTCTGTGTGTCTGTACTGTGTCTGTGTGTCTGTGTGTCTGTACTGTGTCTGTGTGTCTGTGTGTCTGTGTGTCTGTGTGTCTGTACTGTGTCTTGTGTCTGACTGTTGTCTGTTGTGTCTGTACTGTGTCTGTGTGTCTGTACTGTGTCCTGTGTGTCTGTACTGTTCTGTGTGTCTGTGTGGTCTGTACTGTCTGTACTGTGTCTGTACGTCTGGTGTCTGTGTGTCTGTGTGTCTGTGTGTCTGTACTGTCTGTGTGTCTGTACTGTGTCCTGTGTGTCTGTGTGTCTGTGTGTCTGTGTGTCTGTGTGTCTGTACTGTGTCTGTGTGTCTGTACTGTGTCTGTGTCTGTGTGTCTGTGTGTCTGTGTGTCTGTGTGTCTGTGTGTCTGTTACTGTGTCTGTGTGTCTGTGTGTCTGTGGTGTCTGTGTGTCTGTACTGTGTCTGTGTGTCTGTGTGTTGTTGTCTTGTGTGTCTGTACTGTGTCTGTGTGTCTGTACTGTGGTGTCTGTGTGTCTGTACTGTGTCTGTGTGTCTGTACTGTGTCTGTGTGTCTGTACTGTCTGTGTGTCTGTGTGTCTGTACTGTCTGTACTGTGTCTGTACTGTGTCTGTGTGTCTGTACTGTGTCTGTGTGTCTGTACTGTGTCTGTGTGTCTGTGTGTCTGTGTGTCTGTGTGTCTGTACTGTGTCTGTGTGTCTGTACTGTGTCTGTGTGTCTGTGTGTCTGTACTGTGTCTGTGTGTCTGTACTGTGTCTGTGTGTCTGTGTGTCTGTACTGTGTCTGTGTGTCTGTACTGTGTGTCTGTACTGTGTGTCTGTGTGTCTGTGTGTCTGTACTGTCTGTACTGTCTGTGTGTCTGTACTGTGTCTGTGTGTCTGTACTGTGTCTGTGTGTCTGTACTGTGTCTGTGTGTCTGTACTGTGTCTGTACTGTGTCTGTGTGTCTGTACTGTCTGTGTGTCTGTGTGTCTGTACTGTCTGTACTGTGTCTGTACTGTGTCTGTGTGTCTGTACTGTGTCTGTGTGTCTGTACTGTGTCTGTGTGTCTGTACTGTGTGTCTGTACTGTGTCTGTGTGTCTGTACTGTGTCTGTGTGTCTGTACTGTGTCTGTGTGTCTGTACTGTGTCTGTACTGTGTCTGTGTGTCTGTACTGTGTCTGTGTGTCTGTACTGTGTCTGTGTGTCTGTACTGTGTCTGTGTGTCTGTACTGTGTCTGTGTGTCTGTACTGTGTCTGTACTGTGTCTGTGTGTCTGTACTGTCTGTGTGTCTGTGTGTCTGTACTGTGTCTGTGTGTCTGTACTGTGTCTGTGTGTCTGTACTGTGTCTGTACTGTGTCTGTGTGTCTGTACTGTCTGTGTGTCTGTACTGTGTCTGTGTGTCTGTGTGTCTGTACTGTGTCTGTGTGTCTGTACTGTGTCTGTGTGTCTGTACTGTCTGTGTGTCTGTACTGTGTGTGTCTGTACTGTGTCTGTGTGTCTGTACTGTGTCTGTGTGTCTGTACTGTGTCTGTGTGTCTGTACTGTCTGTGTGTCTGTACTGTGTCTGTGTGTCTGTGTGTCTGTACTGTGTCTGTACTGTGTCTGTGTGTCTGTGTGTCTGTACTGTCTGTGTGTCTGTACTGTGTCTGTGTGTCTGTACTGTGTCTGTGTGTCTGTGAGCTGAAGTGTTAGTAATAGATAAGTACTGGTACATAGTGACACCATATTTCTTTACTTTACTGTACAGGTACGTCAGTACATCTCTCCCTCTCCCAGGCACCTCCCTCCCTCCCTCCGCTGCCTTGTCTGAAGGTAAGAAAGAAATAGCGTCAGTACAATAGTCAGCTGTGGGTGGGACTGGGTCTCATCAATGTGCGGCTGCTGCACAGGGGGCAGAGTCAAAGGAGCAGGAACTTTGCACAAATCTCCGGGACTTGCACAGACTTAGGGAACGAGGGAGCTGCCAGACTGCGAGACACAACACAGTAAGTCTAATACAGCACAGGGACAATAAAACTTGATTTATTTCTTGCCTGTCACAATAAACGCTGACACACTATTTGAATTTTGGCGTGTGTTGGGTCCCCACTTTTACCATTTCTAATTTCAAAGGCACATTAACTTTGCTCGAGTGAAGGATTAGAATGAGAAATACTTTGAATTTCGAAGGTTTTTTTTGGCTACTTTTTTTCGAACGATTCGAACTAAAAATTGTTCGAATATTCGACCATTCGATAGTCAAAGTACTGTCTCTTTAAAAAAAACTTCAACCCCCTACTTCGCCACCTAAAACCTACCGAGCATCAGTGTTAGTCTATGGGGAAGGTCCCCAGAGGCTTTGTAAGTCATTTCTGATCAAAGAAAAATCGTTCGATCAATGGATTAAAATCCTTCGAATCGTTCGATTTTTCCTTCGATCGAACAAAATGCGGTAAATCCTTCGACTTCGATATTCGAAGTTGAAGGATTTAATTAACCCTCGATATTCGACCAGTAGTAAATGTGCCCCTTGGTGAATTCATTTTGATTGAAGACTTATATACATAGTTATGAACTAAGGGAACTGGGGTTGAACCAACTATGAAACATCTCTTCTAAGATAAAAGCATTCTGTGTTCATTTCTAGCTTTCTTATAGTTGTATTTTTCAAAGCATTGCTGTTCTTTTACTAGATTTAGAAAGTCCTTTCTATGCAAATCCAAAGAAAGATGGGATCAATAAAATGGATTCACAATCTACAAGATTTAGAATTCATAAGAAAATTCATTTAGGGGATAAATACTGTGTAATTCACATGTCCCTGAAGTCACACAGCACACGTGTTGGTTCTGCACCATTGAATTATATGGTTTATTATCACTAGTGTAGCAATGCTGGCCAATCTGTAGCTCCACACAGTCACAACTATCACTTATTTATTATAAGGGATAATGTACCCCCTACTGTAAATGATAAGGATATTAGAAGTCACTGAGGGGTTGTTCTGTGACCATATAAAGACACAAGGCTGCAGGCTGAGTTATACAGGGAACTCTGAGTATCACTCATGTATTATAAGGGATAATGTACCCCCTACTGTAAATGATAAGGATATTAGAAGTCACTGCTGGGTTGTTCTGTGACCATATAAAGGCACAAGGCTGCAGGCTGAGTTATACAGGGAACTCTGAGTATCACTCATGTATTATAAGGGATAATGTACCCCCTACTGTAAATGATAAGGATATTAGAAGTCACTGAGGGCTTGTTCTGTGACCATATAAAGACACAAGGCTGCAGGCTGAGTTATACAGGGAACTCTGAGTATCACTCATGTATTATAAGGGATAATGTACCCCTACTGTAAATGATAAGGATATTAGAAGTCACTGAGGGGTTGTTCTGTGACCATATAAAGGCACAAGGCTGCAGGCTGAGTTATACAGGGAACTCTGAGTATCACTCATGTATTATAAGGGATAATGTACCCCCTACTGTAAATGATAAGGATATTAGAAGTCACTGAGGGGTTGTTCTGTGACCATATAAAGGCACAAGGCTGCAGGCTGAGTTATACAGGGAACTCTGAATATCACTCATGTATTATAAGGGATAATGTACCCCCTACTGTAAATGATAAGGATATTAGAAGTCACTGAGGAGTTGTTCTGTGACCATATAAAGGCACAAGGCTGCAGGCTGAGTTATACAGGGAACTCTGAGTAATCACTCATGTATTATAAGGGATAATGTACCCCCTACTGTAAATGATAAGGATATTAGAAGTCACTGAGGAGTTGTTCTGTGACCATATAAAGGCACAAGGCTGCAGGCTGAGTTATACAGGGAACTCTGAGTATCACTCATGTATTATAAGGGATAATGTACCCCTACTGTAAATGATAAGGATATTAGAAGTCACTGAGGGGTTGTTCTGTGACCATATAAAGGCACAAGACTGCAGGCTGAGTTATACAGGGAACTCTGAGTATCACTCATGTATTATAAGGGATAATGTACCCCCTACTGTAAATGATAAGGATATTAGAAGTCACTGAGGGGTTGTTCTGTGACCATATAAAGACACAAGGCTGCAGGCTGAGTTATACAGGGAACTCTGAGTATCACCCCTGGGCCTGACATACCTGCTTTAATGAAACTCAGGGATTCTGCTCAGGAGGGACAAAGATAAGAAATGTATCAATTTAGACCAGTTTACAGGGTCGGCGACCCCCCCTCCTAGAGCTGCTTTAGAAGGTGAAAAATGACTTTACAATTCAATATTAAAAAAACAGAAAATAGAAAGTAATTGGCAAACGTCGTTATTGCTGGTGATTTATCTGAAAACAACTAGTGGTTTGGAGGCAAACAACCCCGTTAAAGGGATGGGTCACCTTTAAGGTAAGTTTCAATATGTTATAGAACGGCCATTTCTAGCAACGTTTCAATTGGTTTTCATTTTTTTTTTTAAAGTTTTATAGTTATTTGCCTTTTTCTACTTTTCAAATGGAGGTCACTGACCCCATCTAAAAAACAAATGGTCTGTAAGGCTACAAATGTATTGTTACTTTTTATTCCTCATCTTTCTATTCAGGCCTCTCCTATTCATATTCCAGTCTCTTATTCACATTAAGGCATGGTTGCTAGGGGAATTTGGAGCCTAGTTACCAGATTGCTTAAAATGCAAATTGATGAGCTGCTGAATAAAAAGTGAAATAACTCAAAACCCTTAAATAATAAAAAAAATGAAAACCAATTGCAAACGGTCTCAGAATCTCCCTCTACATCATACTAAGCGTTATCTCAAAGGTGAACAAATGGCGACTTCCAAAGCCGTGCTGGAGTGGGTATAACCCAAGGATGCCAGGCCCAGGGAATCATTAGCCACAGTGATGAAGAACAATGGAGGTCAAGAAGCAAAACTGGGCAAGTCCTTATATAAAGTGCACCCATGTGCCGTAGCCAATTGTGCAAGACCCAAGATAGTTCTCTGTGCCCTTGTGCAGAGTTCAGCATTTTGGGGTGTGTTTTAAGTAGATAAAGGGGGCTGTCTCTGAACCCCTTCACAAGTCACCCCGGGGTGCGGTAGGGAGTTTAACACCAAACTTAGGTTCCAAGTTGGAAAACTGAATCCACTGAGCAAGTCGTCTGTGAGGAAGTCTATTATTGGTTGAGGGGAGTGTGAATCCTATGGAAGCCCCTTGAGGTCACACCAAGACAGAAATAAGCTCCATACTCTGGGGTACAGCATAGGGGTATCTCTTCTGTGCTTTTCGTTGAATCCCCAGTAGGCAAACAAGTGGTTATATGGAGTATCAGTGGATGTAGAGGCAATCACCACAATCTTGATGCAGATCATTTACTAGGTCTGTACCCCACACTCTGGGGTCATTTGGATCACGGTTCCTTCCAGCCTGAATTTTGCAATGAACCACATACGTTTGCTAATGGTGGGAAGGTATGAACCTTGCTGGAATTCCACAGGATCTCCAGGACATCCATGACCCCAGCTCCTGAGTGTCTCATCCATGGCCACTAGGTGGGGAGTGTGGATGGCGGCAGGTCTATCTCCAGGTCTCCCCACCACTGTCCCAACTGCTTGAGTAGTTCTGGGTGTAGCAACGGTCTAGTTGCTCCATCTCCCAACATTGCTCTCCTAGTATGAAGGCCACCGACATTAAAGTTCTCCTTGGGAGGAAGAAGTCCCAGAACTGTGATTAATCTGTCCATCTCCACTGGGATCTGTGGCTGTGTAATAGGAGGCTGACGGGCAATCTCCTGTGCCCAATGCTGTGCCAGTCTGAGTATGGCCCCTGCCCATGGTTTCTTTAGTGTAGCCTCAGTGTATGTGTATCAGGTCTCTATGGTGCCCTGTGCTTGGCGGGTTTGGAGACTGCAGAGAGTCCTGCTAATAAGTGTCAGCAGTGCCCAGAAGTGACCCCTGCGCATCAGGCAGACAAACATGGCTGCCACCTTCTTACCACCACGTGCCCTCAATAAAGTGGCACATCACTTTGATGCCAGCTCATGTCAGCGATTCCCATGCCCACCTGGGGGGACACTCCTGCTCAAATACAAAGACAAGCTAAAGGGGTCTAGTAACCTATGGCAACCAATTGTACTCATTAGTTTGTGGCAGTTAACTCCCCCTTCAAGGGATTGGTGCTGTTTAAAGTTGTACCTAAAAAAGCTGTTTAAAGTTTGCCTTTTAGAGCGCTGAGTTTGTGTTCCTCTAGTTTCCAGGGTGCCACTTTCCCTAGCAACCAGGCAGGAGACGGGTTGAAGAGAACTCTATTGTTACAATCAATCTTCTGCATTTAAAGGGGATACAAAACTTGAACACTTGCAATTTGTATGAGAATTCTAGTTACTTAAACCCCCACACTTTCACCCCCATCTGTTATTAAAAAGCAGATCTGCCCCCACAGTCCCCAGTTACACCCCTCACTCACACTGGAAGCCCCCAGTCACCAATAGCCCCCCAACCCCATGAACAGACACCGAGACAAGGGTACCAGTGTAGTTTATTTAGGATCAGATTGGCACAATTTTGTGACTCCTCCCTAGCGCCTCTGCCCACAAGGAAAAACCAACTCATATAAACATGGGGGTGTATGGGAGCGTCTCCCACATAAGCCCTGAGTGTTTGGGGGTACAAGGCAGCCCCTTCGGCACTTTATTCGCCCCACCAGTCCCAAAGTCACAACAGCGACATCGTTCATTCTGGTACTGGACACGGTTTCCATAGTGATTAAAAATAGAATCGGGGCAACACCATAGGCACATTTATTCCTTCTGGGGCGGGGCAGCTCCACCCACAGCTAAAGGCAAACTTCACTTAGAAAAAGCAGCAGAAAAATGCCCTTTATATAAATCTGAGGCAGGGGGCGCTATAGTTATGTACAAAATCACTTCTATATACACAGGCAATATATACAGACCAACACACACAATCTGATTGGATGGAGAAGAGAACCCTATTGGTTATCCACTTCCCACTGGCAGTGACTTGGGAAACGTGAGAGCCTGTCCCTTTAATCAGTGATTGTCCCTAGTACAAGAGTAAACGCACAATATGGCCGCCTCCTCCTCCTCGTGCACTCGGTAGCCTCTCACTAGGACGCCAGGAGCTGCGCGTGTGCAGAGAGTGAAAGTGCATAGAAAGGATTTAGTGCATCAGAGAGTCAAGTCTGCGTAAGGAAAGGGGTGGGGGGCTCCCCGAGTGGTCCCTTCCCCCAGTGGTTACACCTATACATGTGCCATTCCTCACCGGCCCTCACCAGACTTCACACTTCTTCCTGGGGTTCATAGGGGACCCAGGGGGGCACTGGAAATGTTTGGCGAATTCCTTCGAGTTTGACACGGAGCCAATGACGCGGAAGCGGGAGGGGCTGTGGGGGTCGGTGATGAGCCCCTCGTGTGAGCTTTCCGTGGTGCGCACAGTACACCAGACCTGGGGGTGCAACAGACAAAGTGAGCGTGTGACACTAATGTATAGTGTAAGGGGAGAGTGCAGGGTAATGGGGTACGGTCTCACCCCACAATACACTTACTTGTGCAAATCCCACAAAGAACAGCTGGTCATTAGAAAGTCTGAGGGAGGGCAAGAGCTTCTCGGCTCCGTTCTTCCTCACCCAGTTCTTGTAGGCCTGCGGGGAGAGACAGCATGAGCCCGAGTATTGGCCTGTGTGTATAGGACCCCCGTCATGCCCAGCACCCCCCATACCAACCCGATATGCCGCCTTCAGGCCTCCGTTATCTGCAATGTTCTCCCCCAGGGTCTGCTTCCCATTCATGGCCTCCCCATTGACTGTGTAGTTGCCATACTGCTCCGTGATGCACTCCGTCTGTCTCTTAAAGGCCTCCACCGACGCGTTCTTCCACCAGGGACGAAGGTTCCCATCCTTGTCGTACTCTCGGCCTGCGGAGGAGACATACTTCAACCTCAAGCCATAAACCCCACTCGGCCAATTCTAGGACTTGGGTGGGAGCTGCCACATTATTTCAGTACAGTATTATGGGGGGTACAGTATTATGGGGGGTACAGTATTATGGGGGTTATAGAGGTGGGAGCTGCCACATAGTCCCTACCTTGGTCATCAAAAGCGTGCGTCAGCTCGTGCCCCATTACAACGCCGATTCCTCCAAAGTTCAGAGCCCTAATGCAGAATAAAGTCCAATTTAGTCCAGTTGGATTCAGTACAGCCCCCCCCCCCATACAAGTGCATTGCAGCCCCCACTAGAGGACCTGGAACTGGTCACCGGTGCCCCCTGCAGGGAAGGTTCTGCCCACAAACCCCTGATAAGCCAGACAACCCCTAAATGACACCACAATCTCAATGTTCCTCTATGACAGCCAATAGTTAATGCTCATTATTACTGGGCACAATCCCACCAAATTAACCCCCGATGCCCCAGAGGGAGCTTCCTGAGCCCAAACGTACGTGGGGGAGGTGCCGGTGTAGAAAGGGGCCTGCAGGATTCCAGCCGGAAACACAATCTCATTCTTGGTGGGGGAGTAATAAGCATTGACTGTAGGGGGCGTCATGCTCCACCTGGAATGAGAGAAGAGAATAAGCTTCACATGGAGAGAAAGATGGAGCCATTACACTATCCAGCCACTAGCTGGCGCCGTCCTGTAACATCACACACATGCTGGGGCCACAGGCTGCACTCTAACGAGTTTATGTTCTCCCCCTGTTCTGTCGGCTTCCTTCCACACAGTAAAAGTAGTGTTTGAATGTGATAGGGACCTTAGATTGTAAGCTCACTGGGGCAGGGACTGATGGGAATGTGATAGGGACCTTAGATTGTAAGCTCACTGGGGCAGGGACTGATGGGAATGTGATGGGGACCTTAGATTGTAAGCTCACTGGGACAGGGACTGATAGGAATGTGATAGGGACCTTAGATTGTAAGCTCACTGGGGCAGGGACTCATGGGAATGTGATGGGGACCTTAGATTGTAAGCTCCCTTGGGCAGGGACTGATGGGAATGTGATAGGGACTTTAGATTGTAAGCTCACTGGGGCAGAGACTGATAGGAAGGATAATCGCTGTATATAGCTGGGGGATATGTAGGGACTATATAAAAGTAAAATGGCGGTGATAGAAAACATGGAAGACAAAGGGGCCCGAGGAACCTACTGGTCTTTGCTGGGGGCTTTGCGCAGTTGATCCGCAGACACTCGGGCTGAGAAGTTGTAGAACCTCATTCCGTTCTCAAAGTAAAGATCATCAGTGACGTCAAACTGGGGGAACAAGAGAGTAAAGCAGGGAAAGGGTTACACTGTTACATCCCACAGGCTCCCTGGGGGAGGACCTCGGAATAAAAGTTTTCATCCCATGATGCCTTGCTAGACATGGGGGAGGATCAGGTGCAAACAAACACAGGGGCAGTCTCTGATTGGCTCATCTGTCCCAGGGACCTGCACTTCCCAGTTCCTTCTACTGCCACTGGGGCGCTGCATAACCCCTCCCACTCATTTATCCAAATTCTCTATTGGAATGTGCCAATCAGTATCTGCGAATCCACCATAAACCCCCAATCACAGCAAAGGACAGACACTTCCCTCTATTTACTGGGATCCAGGCCAGAGTCTCAGCCTTTCCTACTCCTTGGATGCTGCTCTCTTTCCCATGGTCAGACAGGAACTTAACCCAAGCTCCTCCCAGTATTGCTCCTGGACTGCTCTTTTCCACTAATTCACAAACTGCCTGACCATGGGAAAGAGAACAGCCCAGGAGCAGGAAGTACAGAGAATCAGAGCTCTGTACCTGGGTAAGTACTGGGGGAGATTCACTTACCCAGGGGGAGGTTCCTGTCTGACCATGGGAAAGAGAACAGCCCAGGAGCAGGAAGTACAGAGAATCAGAGCTCTGTACCTGGGTAAGTACTGGGGGAGATTCACTAACCCAGGGGGAAGTTCCTGTCTGACCATGGGAAAGAGAACAGCCCAGGAGCAGGAAGTACAGAGAATCAGAGCTCTGTACCTGGGTAAGTACTGGGGGAGATTGGATTCACTTACCCAGGGGGAGGTTCCTGTCTGACCATGGGAAAGAGAACAGCCAGGAGCAGGAAGTACAGAGAATCAGAGCTCTGTACCTGGGTAAGTACTGGGGGAGATTGGATTCACTTACCCAGGGGGAGGTTCCTGTCTGACCATGGGAAAGAGAACAGCCCAGGAGCAGGAAGTACAGAGAATCAGAGCTCTGTACCTGGGTAAGTACTGGGGGAGATTGGATTCACTTACCCAGGGGGAGGTTCCTGTCTGACCATGGGAAAGAGAACAGCCCAGGAGCAGGAAGTACAGAGAATCAGAGCTCTGTACCTGGGTAAGTACTGGGGGAGATTGGATTCACTTACCCAGGGGAGGTTCCTGTCTGACCATGGGAAAGAGAACAGCCCAGGAGCAGGAAGTACAGAGAATCAGAGCTCTGTACCTGGGTAAATACTGGGGGAGATTGGATTCACTTACCCAGGGGGAGGTTCCTGTCTGACCATGGGAAAGAGAACAGCCCAGGAGCAGGAAGTATAGAGAATCAGAGCTCTGTACCTGGGTAAGTACTGGGGGAGATTGGATTCACTTACCCAGGGGGAGGTTCCTGTCTGACCATGGGAAAGAGAACAGCCCAGGAGCAGGAAGTACAGAGAATCAGAGCTCTGTACCTGGGTAAGTACTGGGGGAGATTCACTTACCCAGGGGGAGGTTCCTGTCTGACCATGGGAAAGAGAACAGCCCAGGAGCAGGAAGTACAGAGAATCAGAGCTCTGTACCTGGGTAAGTACTGGGGGAGATTGGATTCACTTACCCAGGGGGGGGGTTCCTGTCTGACCATGGGAAAGAGAACAGCCCAGGAGCAGGAAGTACAGAGAATCAGAGCTCTGTACCTGGGGAAGTACTGGGGGAGATTCACTTACCCAGGGGGAGGTTCCTGTCTGACCATGGGAAAGAGAACAGCCCAGGAGCAGGAAGTACAGAGAATCAGAGCTCTGTACCTGGGTAAGTACTGGGGGAGATTGGATTCACTTACCCGGGGGGGGGGGGGACATTATAGGATTTACAGCAAATGGACCAGAGTTGCAAAGCAGATGGGGGACTTGGGGAACCACTTTAGTGACACACAACACCCCCACCATTGGAATCAGAACTCTTACTTACATCATTGAAGACTTTATCCAGTTCCTTGGGGTCCATAATGAAGTTGGGGTACCCAATCATGTCATATATGGCTTCAGCCTGGATACAAGCACAAGTGGGTATGAGAATGGCAGCCAAGTATAACACACGGGGAGGGGGAGGGGTAGGTAGTGGCTACGGTGGCTCCTACAGTCACAAGAGACAATGACTGGGCCTTAGACATTAGATGGTCACAGTAACTCACCTTTGGAATCGGCTAAAGAAAAAGCAAAAAATACACCTAGAATGGCTCAAGTCAAAGAAAATACATAAGAAATCAGGCAGTTTGCTTTTTGTCTCTACAAACTTCACCCAAATCGACATCGACATCAATTACTGATGGAACCGACGTTGAAACCCTGGGTAGCATTTGTGTAGGATATGTTGTATATATGTCGTATTTGTGTAGTATATATGTCATATTTATGTAGTATTTATGTAGTATGTGTGTTGTAGATGTGTAGTATATGTGTAGTATTTATTGTGAAATGCCAATGAGGGAAAGTCTGTAGGTGAAACAAGAGCCTTGAGTGTCAGAATTGGTGAGAACATTAGGGACGCAAGTCTTGGGAGAAGTACAGGCACTATATACAGGCACTACATACAGACACTATATACAGGCACTATATACAGGCACTATATACAGGCACTATATACAGGCACTATATACAGGCACTATATACAGGCACTATATACAGGCACTATATACAGGCACTATATACAGGCACTATATACAGGCACTATATACAGGCACTATATACAGGCACTACATACAGGCACTACATACAGGCACTACATACAGGCACTACATACAGGCACTATATACAGGCACTATATACAGGCACTATATACAGACACTATATACAGGTGATGGACATAGAAGAGGTGAAGCGACACAGGTGGGGATAGGGAGGTGCTGCTGAAACAGCGACAGTTGAGATTATTTTAATAACTTTACACCATTTCTCCGAATGGAATTAACGAGGACGCGGAACGATCATTATTTCTCTGAATTTTTGATTGAGGATCTCAGCTTGGGTTTGATATGAGTTTATGGTAAATTGTTCTGACTTTTTCTTTTAAAATTAACAGGTTTTTAATCTTGTCACTATTTCCCCAGACTTTATAGGACATTGCGGATGAATTTTATTCTTTAATTTGAACCCAATGCACCCGACATGTCACATTGATAAAGGCCTGAAACGTCGCCTCTTGTATCCAATGGGCTGAATTCATTGGTCACTATTACATCCGATGGGCTGAATTCATTGGTCACTATTACATCCTATGGGCTGAATTCATTGGTCACTATTACATCCTATGGGCTGAATTCATTGGTCACTATTACATCCGATGGGCTGAATTCATTGGTCACTATTACATCCGATGGGCTGAATTCATTGGTCACTATTACATCCGATGGGCTGAATTCATTGGTCACTATTACATCCGATGGGCTGAATTCATTGGTCACTATTACATCCTATGGGCTGAATTCATTGGTCACTATTACATCCGATGGGCTGAATTCATTGGTCACTATTACATCCTATGGGGCTGAATTCATTGGGTCACTATTTACATCCTATGGGCTGAATTCATTGGTCACTATAATCCGAGGGGCTGAATTCATTGGTCCACTATTACATCCGATGGGCTGAATTCATGTCACTATTACATCCGATGGCTGAATTCATTGGTCACTATTACATCCGATGGGCTGAATTCATTGGTCACTATTACATCCTATGGGCTGAATTCATTGGTCACTATTACATCCTATGGGCTGAATTCATTGGTCACTATTACATCCTATGGGCTGAATTCATTGGTCACTATTACATCCTATGGGCTGAATTCATTGTCACTATTACATCCTATGGGCTGAATTCATTGGTCACTATTACATCCTATGGGCTGAATTCATTGGTCACTATTACATCCTATGGGCTGAATTCATTGGTCACTATTACATCCTATGGGCTGAATTCATTGGTCACTATTACATCCTATGGGCTGAATTCATTGGTCACTATTACATCCTATGGGCTGAATTCATTGGTCACTATTACATCCTATGGGCTGAATTCATTGGTCACTATTACAAGTCATACAGTGTTGCTGCTGCTGCTGATTTCTTCAATACCGTCACTTTAATTGGCTTTTATGAAGCAATTTCCTATTGATTTTAGTATCGCTGAACATCTACTGTATGTACTTACTGATCAGGTTATAGAAGTATATGAATATATCAATTACTTTGTCACTTTTGTGTGTTTAAAATTAATTTTTGTGCAGTTACATTTTTGTCACATAATCAAATCCATATTGAGATACTCTATAATGATACTGTTCATATTTATTGGATATATTATTGCACAACATATAGTGCCTTAATATCGTATTAATGATTCTGTGGGGTTCTTAGAAGTTGATCGATGCACATTGGTCCCTGCTATGGTTGCTAGGATACGATGCATCCACAGGCGCATGCTTGCACTCTTGCGCACCCCAGTAGATCATGTGTATAGGAGCCACGTCACTAAACTGGATTAATTATCACGTAGCCGGAAATATAGGAATCGCACGGACAGAGCGCCTGGAGTCACGACTAAACTTTGCTGAGCTCTACACTCGTCAGAATCCCCCCGACAAAGGCCGATATGCAGAAACGTTGGGGCTATTCTTGTTTTTGGCAGGTGTATCCGCTCCTGATATCTGATTGGTGGTATTTATGTTCCACTATATGATCTATGCAGCTGTGCTTTACGACACAACATTGTAGTTTGTTTCTATAGTGATTCTTCTGTACAAGACCCGTGTTCTTGAATGAACTGATATCAATCGATAGACTATTAACTCACCTTCTCCCTGGCAGCCCCGCGGGTCTCGTCATCCATCCAACTCAGGCTGCTCAGATTCTCCTCGAATGCCGCCTTTATCTCCTTTATCATTTTCAGAGCCTGGGGCCACAAGAAGCCAATTAGTGCCAGTGACAAGCCCCTCCCCCAGCATGCGGGTGCCACACCCCCCATTACAGATCAGATCCATAAAACGTGGGCCTGGCACCAACCCAGCCGAGAGCCCCCCGTTGCCAGTGATCATTATATATTCAGGGCTATAAATCAGTCAAGGGCCCTATGCTGTGTTTGGACATTTTGGGGCCACTTAGAGCCCAACGCAGGACTTACCTGCACTTTACTGTCCTCAGCGAATGTGGCCTTGACAAACATGGCGCCCAGAGCAAAGCCGAGATTATAATCGGTGTCTCCGATGCAGAACTTCCAGCGCGGGCGGCAGGTCTGAGACGAGAGCGAGAGATTAATATGGAGGGATCAGACACTGGGAAGCGGCAGGATTAAAGCTATAGGGATATTCCCAGTGGGACCCCGATAGAAATGCCCTAGTGGCCCATGAAGCTGGGAGATGTAGTTCAGTTGATGAGCTCTCACCTTCTTGGTGCCGTACATGACCTCCATTAACTTCTCCTCGGCGTCCTGGAAGCGCTGATCCAGAAAGGAGCTTGTCTTGCGCACCAGGTTCCACATCATGTAGTTATTCAGGATCCTGGGGGGCGGGGACAGGACAAGAAGGAGTTGGTTCTGCTCCCGCCCCTGAGCTGTTACTCCACCCACCTTCCCCCCCATTCCCTACCTCTTGTCTGTGGAATTGATGAGGCTGGAGATCTCAACCAGATATTCCTTGGCATAAACCACCACCGGTTCCGACTCATTAATTGGCACGGGGTAAGACAGTGTCTGTAGGAACGGCATCCAATCAACCGCGGGCACCAGTTCCTGCCAGGGGATAATGTAAGTCTCACAGGTGTGCCCACAAACATGCCCAGATTCTGGCAGGCAGATATAGGTAGAGAAGGCGTCGGGAGTGCTGGGAGTTGTAGTAGGAGGAGACCAATACCCACCTTTAGTTCCCCCGCCATCATCTTGTGGTAAATCTGCTCCTCGTCGCGCCTCTTCTCCTGGGGGATGGTGATGTTGGCCAACGAGGTCTCAAAATCCAAGATCTCCTGCATCTGCTCCCGGGTGGAGTTCTCCTCACCCCCCAGCAGCACCCCCAGCTGCACCATGAAGTTTAAATACCCCGTGAGCACCTGCAGAGAAGGGAGGGCCCAACAGAGCCATGAGGGGCGGGGAAACTTTGGCAACCTACCAGCTAGGGGGAGGAGTCTGCCACTCACCTTCTCATTCTCGGTCTTGTTCAGGTAAAGCTCCCGCGAGGGCAGCCCCAGGCCCGACTGATCTATCTGGAGACAAGGTACAGGGAGTTATAACCGCCAGACTCCCGGAGAGGAAGGAGGGGTGCGCGGCTGTAACCAGACAGGTACAAGCAGCACCTAGGCCCAAACTCACCTGGATAACGTTGCTGTTTGAGTTCTTGGAGTCGGCGCTGACAAAGACGGAGAAGAAGGGAGAGGTCCGGTAATGAGCAGTCACCGACTGAAGGGTCTCCTGGAAATTGTCTTTATCCCACGGCCCAGTCATACTCCAGCCCCCCAGCTGAAAGGCAAATACATAGGAATAAAATCCCCAGGAAGAATCCCTGCGGGGGCGGAACAAAGGAAGTGCCAACCCATGAGGAACTCAATAGCAGAAAGGAATTGACAGCCTATGACTTTCCTGTTCCTCCAACCCCCCCCCCCCCCATCAAATGCAGCCCCAGGAGTAGGCACGAGTGTCAGCTCCCTGCATCAGTAATGGGCCCCACCTTCTGGATCAGATCCTGCAGGGGTTTGGCCCCAAGCTCTTCAATTTTGGTTTCGTTCATACAGGCCTGGAAGTAGCGCTGGGCCTTGCGTTCTGCGGAGCTGCTGGTGTTCATGGTGGAGTTCTCTGCGAGGGAAGGAGACACAGATGTGGGGCTCAATCAGGTGCTACTGGGGGCCCAGAGGTTCCTTTGAGGATGGAATGGGGGGAATTGGGCCCCTGAGGGTTCCCTTAGTAACCAGGTAACTGATAAACTGGCGTTATTGACCCCAGGGGAAGAATCTGGGGTTAATTGTGGAGATAATGGGTTAAACCAGTGACTGGGGCGGGTCCAACTATCCTTGGGGAATTGGAAGGTTCCAGAGCCAAATCCTCTTCATATAATGTGGTCTCTGGGGCTGAAATTCCTTGAATTTTTTTGGCAGCCCCCCCCTCCACCCATGTCCCCCCAGCGTGGGAAAAAGGCGCCCCCTCAACTCACTAATGACATTCATGTGGCCCCCGGCACCCGTGTGTAAAGTGGGTCCCAGCCGCACCACTGGGTGCCAAACACTGAGCCGGGGGGGGCACTAATTAGAAGTGGGGGAGCCCCAACCCTTGGCATCTGTATGAACTGAAGCCCCTGTATTTGAGGCCCCCCTCGTTTGTATGTAGCCTGGGGGTGCCCACCCAGTAAGTGCTTCATGATGGCCTGGTTGTGCTCCCACAGTTCATTGAAGGTGCCCCAGCGAGAGTGTCCGTCTGGCACGGGGTTGCCCTTTATCCAGCCCCCGCACGAGTACTGGTAGAAGTCCTGACACGGATCCACGGAGCGGTCGAGGGAACGGAGGATGGAGCTGGTGACGGAGATGCACGACTCTGACAGACACACGCGGTTACCTGAACACAAACACACGGACAGGTGAGTCCAACCATCAGGTGCCCCAGAGCCCCTCCCACCCCCTGACTCCACCTACTGTTTTCTGTACTGGAGAGACAGGGCCAACAGACTCATGAAGAGCCCAAGAGACATCAGCACCAGCAGCACCAGCAGTCTCTTCTCCACGTGAGTCCTCTCGCTCCAGCAGCCGCTCCGTCGCCCAACTCCTCGCAGGTTCACCTATGGGTTCAATTCAGAACATTAACACAAGGGCGGCAGCAACTGCCAACACTCTGCCAACTGTCAGTCACTGCCAGAGATCCAATAGGAAGTGTCAGACAATGGGAGGAAGCTACGGGCAGAACACGCCTCCATCTCCCGGATTTCTCACCACATTCCTGGGATGTTTATGGGCCCTGGGAACCTACAGGGAAAGTGTCAAACCCTCACCCACAGTCACCTGCTCATAGTCTGTACAGCATAGGTATTCCCTGTACTAAGCACAATTCAGCAGGAACAGTCCCTAAGTTTGCTCATAGTCTGTACAGAGAGATCCCATAAAACTATGGCAGCATAGGTATTCCTCTGTACTAAGCACAATTCAGCAGGAACAGTCCCTAAGTTTGCTCATAGTCTGTACAGAGAGATCCCATAAAACTATGGTACATAGGTATTCCCTGTACTAAGCACAATTCAGCAGGAACAGTCCCTAAGTTTGCTCATAGTCTGTACAGAGAGATCCCATAAAACTATGGTACATAGGTATTCCTCTGTACTAAGCACAATTCAGCAGGAACAGTCCCTAAGTTTGCTCATAGTCTGTACAGAGAGATCCCATAAAACTATGGTACATAGGTATTCCCTGTACTAAGCACAATTCAGCAGGAACAGTCCCTAAGTTTGCTCATAGTCTGTACAGAGAGATCCCATAAAACTATGGCACATAGGTATTCCCTGTACTAAGCACAATTCAGCAGGAACAGTCCCCTAAGTTTGCTCATAGTCTGTACAGAGAGATCCCATAAAACTATGACACACAGATATTCCCTGTACTAAGCACAATTCAGCAGGAACAGTCCCTAAATTTGCTCATAGTCTGTACAGCATAGGTATTCCCCTGTACTAAGCACAATTCAGCAGGAACAGTCCCCTAAGTTTGCTCATAGTCTGTACAGAGAGATCCCATAAAACTATGGCAGCATAGGTATTCCCTGTACTAAGCACAATTCAGCAGGAACAGTCCCCTAAGTTTGCTCATAGTCTGTACAGAGAGATCCCATAAAACTATGGTACATAGGTATTCCCTGTACTAAGCACAATTCAGCAGGAACAGTCCCTAAGTTTGCTCATAGTCTGTACAGAGAGATCCCATAAAACTATGGCAGCATAGGTATTCCCTGTACTAAGCACAATTCAGCAGGAACAGCCTCCGCAGGTTAAAATTCGACCCCACAGGATAAACATACATGGGGCCAGTACTGCCTGGTTGAAAGAACTAAGACCAAGTAGTATTGATTAGCCCCTTGGTGCAGACAGTGGGCCCCCAAGCTGAATACATGCCCCCCCCCCCCAATAAGGATCCCAGGGCACATTCCCTCATATCCTGAGGAATGTGCTGTTATTGTTCCCACTCCTCCCCACATTGCAGGGATTCCTCCCTGACACCAGAGCTCACACTCACACTGGGAAACTTCACCATGTTTTTTTGTTTTTTTTTAAATGTCTTTATTTGCACCAAACAAACATCACAAATTCACCCTGTTTATATGGGACCTCCTGTGTGTACTACGGACTAGTGGGACATGTCAGGGGACATGAGGGGCTTCTTTCCCACAGGACAGGACATAGGCCCAGTCTGAAGGCCAGTTATGGGGAGATTTGGGGTGAGTGATTATTTGTACCCAGGGTACCCCTGGAACTATAGCAGGGTGACACCCCAATGTTTCTATATATCTGTAACCTTGTTATGAGCTAAGGGGGCCCAGTCTGAAGGCCAGTTAGGGGGAGATTTGGGGTGAGTGATTATTTGTACCCAGGGTACCCCTGGAACTATAGCAGGGTGACACCCCAATGTTTCTATATATCTGTAACCTTGTTATGAGCTAAGGGGGCCCAGTCTGAAGGTCAGTTAGGGGGAGATTTGGGGTGAGTGCTTATTTGTACCCCTGGGTACCCCTGGAACTATAGCAGGGTGACTGTTACCCCCAATGTTTCTATATTATCTGTAACCTTGTTATGAGCTAAGGGGGCCCAGTCTGAAGGTCAGTTAGGGGGAGATTTGGGGTGAGTGTTTATTGTACCCTGGGTACCCCTGGAACTATAGCAGGGTGACACCCCAATGTTTCTATATATCTGTAACCTTGTTATGAGCTAAGGGGGCCCAGTCTGAAGGCCAGTTAGGGGGAGATTTGGGGTGACTGTTTATTTGTGCCCTGGGTACCCCTGGAACTATAGCAGGGTGACACCCCAATGTTTCTATATATCTGTAACCTTGTTATGAGCTAAGGGGGCCCAGCCTGAAGGTCAGTTAGGGGGAGATTTGGGGGGTGAGTGCTTATTTGTACCCTGGGTACCCCTGGAACTATAGCAGGGTGACACCCCAATGTTTCTATATATCTGTAACCTTTGTTATGAGCTAAGGGGGCCCAGCCTGAAGTCAGTTAGGGGGAGATTTGGGGGGGTGAGTGCTTAATTTGTACCCTGGGTACCCCTGGAACTATAGCAGGTGACACCCCAATGTTTCTATATATCTGTAACCTTGTTATGAGCTAAGGGGACCCAATCTGAAGGTCAGTTAGGGGGAGATTTGGGGTGAGTGCTTATTTGTACCCTGGGTACCCCTGGAACTATAGCAGGGTGACACCCCAATGTTTTCTATATATCTGTAACCTTGTTATGAGCTAAGGGGCCCAGCCTGAAGGTCAGTTAGGGGGAGATTTGGGGGTGAAGTGCTTATTTTGTACCCTGGGTACCCCTGGAACTATAGCAGGGTGACACCCCAATGTTTCTATATATCTGTAACCTTGTTATGAGCTAAGGGGACCCAGTCTGAAGGTCAGTTAGGGGGAGATTTTGGGGTGAGTGCTTATTTTGTACCCTGGGTACCCCTGGAACTATAGCAGGGTGACCCCCCAATGTTTCTAATATATCTGTAACCTTGTTATGAGCTAAGGGGGCCCAGTCTGAAGGTCAGTTAGGGGGAGATTTGGGGTGAGTGCTTATTTGTACCCTGGGTACCCCTGGAACTATAGCAGGGTGACACCCCAATGTTTCTATATATCTGTAACCTTGTTATGAGCTAAGGGGGGCAGTGTGAAAGTCAGTTAGGGGGAGATTTGGGGTGAGTGCTTATTTGTACCCCTGGAACTATAGCAGGGTGACACCCCAATGTTTCTATATATCTGTAACCTTGTTATGAGCTAAGGGGGCCCTGTCTGAAGGTCAGTTAGGGGGAGATTTGGGGTGACTGCTTATTTGTACCCTGGGTACCCCTGGAACTATAACATGATGGGGCTACAATAAATGGGGTAAGAAGATGAGTGAAGGTTGGGGCTCTAGCAGAACAATAATAAAGGGGGGGGGGTGAAACTCAGGTTTTCTCCTTCCCCCTCGTGTAATAGGATTAAGGGTTTGGCACAAATTAGCCAGGGAGTAGTACGACCCCAGAAGGTCTCATGCTGCTTCCCCCCCCCTGATGTTAAAACGGAGGATTAACATTGGGGGGGGGGGGGGGACCAGCCCACACATAGTTCAGCCACAGTTTGGCTCCCAATGAACAAAGTGTTTATCCCATATTATAATTAAAGAGGACTAATAAGGCCTGCAGGGAGTTTCTGGCCCAGGCAACCGATTTACAGACCGTCCAACTCAGTATAATGGGAGACACGCTGGGGAATAAGGGGAGACACGCTGGGGAATAAGGGGAGCCACGCTGGGCAATAAGGGGAGCCACGCTGGGCAATAAGGGGAGCCACGCTGGGCAATAAGGGGAGCCACGCTGGGCAATAAGGGGAGGGGAGCCACGCTGGGCAATAAGGGGAGCCACGCTGGGCAATAAGGGGAGCCACGCTGGGCAATAAGGGGAGCCACGCTGGGGAATAAGGGGAGCCACGCTGGGGAATAAGGGGAGCCACGCTGGGGAATAAGGGGAGCCACGCTGGGGAATAAGGGGAGACACGCTGGGGAATAAGGGGAGACACGCTGGGAATAAGGGGAGACACGCTGGGAATAAGGGGAGACACGCTGGGAATAAGGGGAGACACGCTGGGAATAAGGGGAGACACGCTGGGAATTAGGGGAGACACGCTGGGAATAAGGGGAGACACACTGGGAATAAGGGGAGACACACTCAGTATAAGGGTCACATTGCAAAATCTGCTGGGGGGGTATAGACACTACAATGAGTCTCTGGCCTCGCTGCTCAGGGGCCAATAGGAAGTGAAAGAGCTGCAGCTCGTGTACAGCCTGGGGCCCCACATGAGGACTTACCTGGGGCCCCACATGAGGACTTACCTGGGGCCCCACATGAGGACTTACCTGGAGGCCGTTGGGATAGACGTCTCCTTCCCCCAGGGAATCCAGCAAGTCCTCCTCGTCCAGCGTGGCCCTCTTATACGCCGACATCTGAAAGGAGAAATGTCCCACAGATTCTCTTAGCGCTTCCATTCCTCAGACACATGACCCGGGGCCCTTCAGTAGAGGGGGTCAGAGCTCCCGCCAGATACAGCCCCCACACTCCCTAGGGAACGCTCATAAGCCGGGGGGGGGGGGTATAAGGGCTACAAAGGCAAATGGAGGCGTTGGCCCCTGGTGTATTTAGGGCCCACATTCCAGGGCAGGACTTGAAAGGGCAGAAATGAGGGTAAAGTTTTCATGTCGCTCCCTCTCTCAGCAACTTGTCTTAGCCCCTCCCCCTCCTATTATTTAGTGTTTGGGGCGGGGCCCAGCCACTGAGACACAGACTTGCAGGGGAGGAGGGGCTCTCACGGTTAACCCCTTGCAGCCCAAAGCTCTAGCTTTAACCCCTGCTGCCCTGACTGACAGCATTAACCCCCTGCAGCACAGAATCCCCATGAATCAGTTCCACCATAGATGAAGCATTGACTCCCATGCCCCCCATAAACCCCAACACCCCACTCCCATAAAGCACAGCTTAGTTAACCCCATGTAGTTCCACATATGAGTTAACTATCCCCCCCGTGCAAATCAATTTAAAGGGGATATCAACCCAAACACTAATTACAACTTCCCTGCATGAGATACAATGTAACCAGTAGATACAGAGATACAGTGTAGCAAACGGGCTTCCTTTGCTTCAGGAGTGAGAAGCAGCAGTGCATCGCCACACAAATGCTGACCAATTACAGGGAGTGTGGCTTTCCAGGCTCCTGAGCAGCAATGCAAGGGTTAACGAGCTCTGGCCACGAATGTTACATAAGGAAATACTGGGCCTGATCCGCTGCTCAGCAAACACCCCGTGGGCAAATAATCTCAGAGTTGCCACTTACAACTGCCCCGGGGGCAAAACTGCACAAAGCAGCAGAGGGAAAGTACTAGTCCCCAGGCCACAAACAGAAGCGCAACTCCCTGCAACAAACTGCCATTCGCTCTGCTTCTGCGCAGAGGTGGCAAAGCAACTCCTTTATTGCTCAGTTTGGCCCCAGACTTTCCCCATTATCAGCCGGGGGTGTTCCTGACACTACAGGGCCTGGAGGGGCTCGGCGGGGGGCTCAGGATAACAGCGGATTAATTAGCAAACGAGCAGTTTACAGGCAAATTAATCCCCACAGGTTGTTACATCCAATTCTGATTGGGAGCCAGGCTAAAGGGGAACTTTACCCAAACAGAATTAAACTTGCCGCTGGCATCAAATTGCCCCCCCCGTACCAACTTGTTCTCCGAGTCCAACTCACCACAACCACTCAGGCCTTGATCTCAGGAACCCACTGCCCCACCGCATTCACCTCTGTGCCGGCAGCAGTGCAGTCTGCAGCAGCTTTTCTACTCTGGCTGCTTATAATGGGGTATAGGCCCCCCCAGTCACCCCTGCAGCATCTGCTCACTCCAGGGAAACCCACATTTTGCTTCTGTATCAGAGCGGAGCTGCCATACTGACTCAGGCTGTAGCACTGTCCTCCTGCCCGAGGCTCTAGAGACATGTGATATTGGTCAAGTTCAGCAGGGAATGCTGGGAACTGTAGTTTACAATAAGTGCATATAGTGGCCAGGTACAGTTAAAGTGCAGAGACTTGGGGAGGTTTCCCACACACACACACCTTTCCCACCTTCTCTGATAATTATAAACAGAACTGGCCTATCGACTGCAGCAAATGTCTGTTATATGTCACATTGAGCCTTAGAGCAAGAGCTTCACCTCTAAACCACCCCGTTTCTTTCTTGGGGGGCAATGAGTACTTAAAACCTCTAACTAATACCCCCAAATCTGCCAGTGTTATACAATAACTGCACCAACAGCTGTCCCTGTACAACTCCCCGCACGTCACATGGCTCTTGTGATACTTAAGTCCCGCCCAGTATCTCACATGGATCCGCCCACAGACTGGGACTAAGCGCATGTAATAGAATTACCCCAGTGACGCATTTAATCCAATTACCCCATCAGCCCATTCCCAAACCAGAACTCAGGAAAGTGGTGGCATGAGGGGCCCCCCGATAAACCCCTGCCTAAATAAATAGCCCACCGGTCACTCAGCCAATCGATATAGAACCCGGTGTAATATTCACGGTCTTCTACAAGACCAGGAGAGCCCAACTGGACTACATTTCCCAGCATCCACCATTAGAAACACCCATAACACACACACTAGCATAGCAACATTACAATATTAATATCAAGTATCACACTATCTGTGCAGCCCTGGGACAGTATGTTCTGTTATACAGAATCTCAGCTGCCATAAAGCAGGACAGGACTGCTGCTTACAATGGGGATCAGATAGGATCTGTGCAGCCATTGGGACAGAATGTTCTGTTATACAGATAGCTAGAATCTCAGCTGCCATAAAGCAGGACAGGACTGCTGCTAAACGCCAACCCATACGCAGGCAGCAGTAGTTACATATAAGGGGTAGGTGACACATAAGGGGTGAGACAGCTGCTATAAAGCAAGGTAACACTGCTGTGAAAGTCCTTTTAATTTGACACCCTCCTGTCACCCAGAAGCTGGTACAACCCCCACCTATCAGGAGAGAGGGAGCTGCCATAGAGCTTGCACTATTCGAGGTGCCACCTGAAACCGAGCACATTTGGCAGATTATGGGGGTCCCTTCAGAGATCACAAGGGATGCTGGGAGTTGTAGTTAATCCAGTAATGGTGGCTGGGAGTTGTATAACTGGAGGAACTGCAGTTTGCCCCCCCCAATACTAACAACACAATCGCCCCCCCATGTGACCCCCAACCTGCGTTTACTGCCAGCGCGCCCCCCCCCAGCCAAACACAAGTAAAGGGTAAATAATCCTTGGGTGGGAGTCTAACGCACAATTAGGAAGAAGCAGGTGCCACACGTGGAACTAATGGAGTCTGTGCGAGGAGAATTAGATTGTCAGCTCTGCAGGGCTAGGGGTGGGGGTCAGGAGGTATAGGGGGGGGCGTGAAGTCCTAATTAATGAGCCATTTCATTTGTGTTGGTAAAACAGGAGAAAGTCTGTATATTTGGGGCCAATAAGCCAATGTAGTTGTGTCAGAGCTGATTTATAGGAACAACAAGTACCGTGTGTCCCCCCCATAGCACGTGTCAGTCTGTGTGTAACTCCCCCGTGTCCCCCCCAACATAACAAGTCGCCGACCCTGTCCCACAAGCTCCTCCCCGTTCTGTTCCTCACGTTGTGCCGCAGGGGGGGGAGGGGTACGTACCGGTCCGACCGGGAGACTCAGCGAAACAGGAGACACCGAGGAGCAGCGCCCACCAGTCTGGGGAGAGAGACGGACATTCGCATCGGCCAATCAGAGCAAGGGGAGGGGCTAACGGAGCAGCTCAGTCAATCAAAAGCCGGGGCGGGACTAGACCCTTCCTTTAACTCCTGAGCGCCCGGCGGGGGCAGTGAATGGCCACAGGAAGAGGTAAAGAAGCTTGAGCTGTGGTTGCTATGGGATTTACTACCCCGGTAACCAGGGCCTGTTTGGGAAGTGAATGGGAATGGGCAGGAGGAGCCTCACATTAGTAAATACCAGTCCCCCCTACAGTGTGAGTGAGTGTGTCCCCCTGAGTGGGACCTGAGTAACGTTCAGACTGAGTGAGAGTGGAGTGTGAGTGGAGTGTGAGTGGACCGTAGTGTCCAGGAGTGGGGGGAAGGGAATTAGTCCATTGTCTCCTGTGCAGTCAGTGAAATATCCCTGTGGGGCCCCACTCACCAGTCTCTGCACAGACAGACAGACAGACAGATAAGGAGCTGAGGGGGAGGAGCTTGTGGTTTATCAGCAGCAGCTCAGTCTCCTCCCCTCACACGTGATTCCCCAGTTACTAGAGCAGTGACTGACACACTGGGGGGCTCAGGTTATTATTGGGGGGCAGTGTGACATCCAGTGAAGGAGAGATAAGGGGGGCAGAACATTCCTTCCCCGAGTATTTCTAGTAACACCCGAGGGGCCCTCCTTCCTGTACTGGGGACCCCATTTGGGGGGATGTAATGAGGTCACTTCCTGTTGGGGGACAGAGGTGTAGCAACATGGCCGCTCCTGCGCTGGGTTTGAGCTCAAGTGAAATAATAAATAAAGCACCACCTGGATCTTCTTATCTCCCTACATTGTGACCAATACCTTTTCCCCATAACATTTCTTCTCATTGATTTCAGCTGATCCACCCTGACCAGTGTGTACAGCGGAGTACAATCAAGTGTCAGTCACTGCCGGTTCAGACTCATGAAATGACTCGTGTGCAGGGGGAACCAGCAGTGTCTCATCTGCTACATCTGCATCACCCACAGTTCTGGGGCCAAATAGTTTGTGGGCAGTGTCTGAGGGGCCCCCCCAAACTCACTCTACTGGAATGCCCCCCCCAAACTCACTACTAGAATGGGGCCCCCCAAAGACCCTCATGTAGTAATGGGGGGAGGGGTCATCAAATGAGCCTCCAATGGGGTTGAACTGGGAGACAGGGGGGCAATTCCCATGAGACAGAAAGTGAAGAACCCGAGAGACTGACCAGCTGAGCGGGGCCCCCAGCACCAATAACGGGGCCCACCGGCCTGCGCTCAGTAACACACAGACCTTAAATAAAGGGTGAGGGGGCCACAGATTTACAACACAAATGCCCCCCCTGCATATCTCCCAACACTTTGGAAATAAAAAGAGGGTCAAAAAGTTAGTGTTGCAAAATTGTATTTGACCACGCCCATTTGTGTGGCCACACCCCCTAATTACCATGTTCAGTTTACTAAGTTTGGCAGGTTATGAAAGTCTGAACATATTTCTGTGTTTTTTTCAGTTATTACAGTTTTGCTAATGAAGGTGTCTTGCCCTTTAAGCTGTGAGTCTCACTTCTCCCAAGGGACCTGCTATCTTATATTGTTACAATTACTTATTTGCTGATCTCAAAATTGTTACAGAAGTATCTTATCTGCAGCTGTGGCTGTTCTGGGCTCTCTGCCACAAGCCAATTAAGTCAGAAACATAGTTTCTCTTTCTGGCTCTTCAGTGCAGAAAAAGTCTGGACTTTCCAGTACAAACAAGGGACTGCAGGTTTAGCTGTCAAAAGAGGGACTGGCCCTCTAAAAATGGGACAGTTGGGAGGTATGGTGCCCTGTGCCCCCATAAAGCAGAGCAGAGGGCAAACAGCTCCCAGGAGATACAGGTCTGGTCCCACTGGGGCAATTACTACATCAGGGGGCCCACGTGCTGCTCATTTACCCCTAGGCCCCTCCCTCTCTCATTCCTGGGGATACAGCAGCATTTCAGCCTCATTGGCTCTGCTTCTGATTGGCCCTGCTTCTGATTGGCCCTGCTTCTGATTGGCTGTGTAGAGGACACAGACAGGGGGGCGCAGCAGAGGGTTATTATGAGACAAGTTATTACATTAGAATTTCCCAGGACTGAAGACCAGAGATTTTTGGACCCACCACAGGCAGGGGGGTGTTTGTTTATTCTCCGCACAGATTATCTCTCCAGTTTGTGTTTCAAGGGGAAGTGAAATGTTTTTATTAGATTTAATCTTCACTCCTGGAGGCAAATTCCTGTGGGTTTCTCCATCACCCCCTAACTTGTGTCTCACATGTCTGTGGGGGGCTGATGGATATCGAGGGGTCACTCTCCACTTATACAAGGGAGGGGTCAGACTGGCCTCTGTATTGTCACACTCATCTAATGAACATGGATTCACACCAATAGGGACACATTTCTATGGAGTTCCCTGTAACCAGTGCCTGTATAAATAAGCAATTTCAACTGAACTACAACTCCCAGCATCCTTATTCACATCACTAACCAGTCCCTTATACACAGCACAGATCACATGGTGGCGCTGTTCACTTGTAGCTGGATGGGAAATAGGCCAGTGACTGACAGTGGTGGGAAGTGGTACTGCGACTCATCTATAAACCTTCCCAGCAATGGCCAGGCCCAGAGATTCTCATCATTAGTCTCACACAAATGGCAGGTAATTCCTAAAGTACTCAGATTATCACAACTCCCAGCAGCCCAGGGGGCTAGGGTCCCCATTTAAGGGATTAAGATGTACATATCTCAGGATCCTGATGACCTACATGTGCTGCTGGGTTAAAAGTGAAAACCCCACAGTGTTTCCCACCCTGGGACATAATGTTCTATATCGGGGAGTCACCCAGGGCTGAGATCTGGCAACTGAGTCCCACTGAAATCTGCTGGGCAAATCAGCTCATTGCACCCCTGCTTTTCTCTACAGACCAGTAACATATAATGGGGTGCTCTGCCTTCTCCCTACAGAGGTGTCTCCCCCACATGGCACTTCAGGGTACTGCACGGTGGCACCCAATAGCCTTACTAAATTAATAAATTAATCCTTATCGTTAGCCAACAATTGCTTTGGTAGGCATCCTCTGTCACAACAAAATGTGCTGTTCCTAAGAGTTTACAATCCAGGCTTGATAGAAGTGCCTTATATACAGAGAATATATATTATATGCTTTACAAACCACAGTAGCAAATATTTAGCACTGCGAAAAAACATCTACTGTGCCATCAACAAGCTGATCCAAGATCATATCCCCTTATATATTTATATATAGTGATCATATCCCCTTATATATTTATATATAGTGATCATATCCCCTTATATATTTATATATAGTGATCATATCCCCAAATATATTTATATATAGTGATCATATCCCCAAATATATTTATATATAGTGATCATATCCCCCTTATATATTTATATATAGTGATCATATCCCCTTATATATTTATATATAGTGATCATTTCCCCCTTATATATTTATATATAGTGATCATATCCCTTATATATTTATATATAGTGATCATATCCCCTTATATATTTATATATAGTGATCATATCCCCTTATATATTTATATATAGTGATCATATCCCCTTATATATTTATATATAGTGATCATTATCCCCTTATATATTTATATATAGTGATCATATCCCCTTATATATTTATATATAGTGATCATTTCCCCCTTATATATTTATATATAGTGATCATTTCCCCCTTATATATTTATAAATAGTGATCATATCTCCTTATATATTTATAACAAACAAGGGAAAGTTGTGCTCACCACTATTTTTTAAAAACATTAGGCGGGGGTGCAATGAGGCTGTGACCACAAAATACATATAGACACATACAAGAGTCCTCTGCACTCAACCCATTATCAATATATTTAAGACAGAGACATTTTGTGCATACTGCTACTAAAAAATGCCTTACCCTTTAAACAAAACAGGGATTGTTTGTCCATATATTGCAATATATTTAAGCTGGCCAACTACGTCAAAGTCATCCCATATCTGGCCAGTCCTACGCTTAATTTTCATCTGATTCATTAAGGAATTCTATTGCTTCATTATACATTTTACAAAGGGACTAGGTTTTACCTGCAACTTAACTTGCTGCTTTCAAAGTAAACCTCCATACTTGGCTGCCCTTTTATTAGACACCAGTGGGATCACCTGACTATAGCTGGGAAGGGTGGGAGCTACAACATAGAGCTGGTCACTGCTCTTGTATAACTATAACAAACAAGGGAAAGTTGTGCTCACCACTATTTTTTAAAAACATTAGGCGGGGGTGCAATGAGGCTGTGACCACAAAATACATATAGACACATACAAGAGTCCTCTGCACTCAACCCATTATCAATATATTTAAGACAGAGACATTTTGTGCATACTGCTACTAAAAAATGCCTTACCCTTTAAACACTGGTGTCTAATAAAAGGGCAGCCAAGTATGGAGGTTTACTTTGAAAGCAGCAAGTTAAGTTGCAGGTAAAACCTAGTCCCTTTGTAAAATGTATAATGAAGCAATAGAATTCTTAATGAATCAGATGAAAATTAAGCGTAGGACTGGCCAGATATGGGATGACTTTGACGTAGTTGGCCAGCTTAAATATATTGCAATATATGGACAAACAATCCCTGTTTTGTTTAAAGGGTAAGGCATTTTTTAGTAGCAGTATGCACAAAATGTCTCTGTCTTAAATATATTGATAATGGGTTGAGTGCAGAGGACTCTTGTATGTGTCTATATCCTTATATATTTATATATAGTGATCATATCCCCCTTATATATTTATATATAGTGATCATATCTCCTTATATATTTATATATAGTGATCATACCCCCTTATATATTTATATATAGTGATCATATCCCCTTATATATTTATATAGTGATCATATCCCCTTATATATTTATATAGTGATCATATCCCCTTATATATTTATATATAGTGATCATATCCCCTTATATATTTATATATAGTGATCATATGCCACTTATATATTTATATATAGTGATCATATCCCCCTTATATATTATATATAGTGATCATATCCCCTTATATATTTATATATAGTGATCATATGCCCCTTTATATTTTATATAGTGATCATATCCCCCTTATATATTATATATAGTGATCATATGCCCCTTATATATTTATATAGTGATCATATCCCCTTATATATTTATATATAGTGATCATATCCCCTTATATATTTATATAGTGATCATATCCCCTTATATTATAGTGATCATATCCCCTTATATATTTATATATAGTGATCATATCCCCTTATATATTTATATATAGTGATCATATCTCCTTATTATATTTATATAGTGATCATATCTCCTTATATATTTATATATAGTGATCATATCCCCCTTATATATTTATATATAGTGGATCATATCCCCTTATATATTTATATATAGTGATCATATCCCTTATATATTATATATAGTGATCATATCCCCCTTAATATATTTATATATAGTGATCATATCCCCTTATATATTTATATATAGTGATCATATCCCCCTTATATATTTATATATAGTGATCATACTCCCCTTATAATATTTATATATAGTGATCATATCCCCCTTATATATTTATATATAGTGATCATATCCCCCTTATATATTTATATATAGTGATGATATCCCCTTATATATTTATATATAGTGATCATATCCCCTTTATATATTTATATATAGTGATCATATCCCCCTTATATATTTATATATAGTGCTCATATCTCCCTTATATATTTATATATAGTGATCATATCCCCTTATATATTTATATATAGTGATCATATCCCCTTATATATTTATATAGTGATCATATCTCCTTATATATTTATATATAGTGATCATATCCCTTATATATTATATATAGTGATCATATCCCCTTATATATTTATATATAGTGATCATATCCCATTATATATTTATATATAGTGATCATATCCCCTTATATATTTATATATAGTGATCATATCCCCTTATATATTTATATAGTGATCATATCCCCTTATATATTTATATATAGTGATCATATCCCCTTATATATTTATATATAGTGATCATATCCCCTTATATATTTATATATAGTGATCATATCCCCTTATATATTTATATAGTGATCATATGCCCCTTATATATTTTATATAGTGATCATATCCCCTTATATATTTATATATAGTGATCATATCCCCCCTTATATATTTATATAGTGATCATATCTCCTTATATATTTATATATAGTGATCATATCCCCTTATATATTTATATAGTGATCATATCCCCTTATATATTTATATATAGTGATCATATCCCCCTTATATATTTATATATAGTGATCATATCCCCTTATATATTTATATATAGTGATCATATCTCCTTATATATTTATATAGTGATCATATCTCCTTATATATTTATATATAGTGATCATATCCCCCTTATATATTTATATATAGTGATCATATCCCCTTATATATTTATATATAGTGATCATATTCCCTTATATATTTATATATAGTGATCATATCCCCCTTATATATTTATATATAGTGATCATATCCCCCTTATATATTTATATATAGTGATCATATCCCCTTATATATTTATATATAGTGATCATATCCCCTTATATATTTATATATAGTGATCATATCCCCCTTATATATTTATATATAGTGATCATATCCCCCTTATATATTTATATATAGTGATGATATCCCCTTATATATTTATATATAGTGATCATATCCCCTTATATATTTATATATAGTGATCATATCCCCCTTATATATTTATATATAGTGATCATATCTCCTTATATATTTATATATAGTGATCATATCCCCTTATATATTTATATATAGTGATCATATCTCCTTATATATTTATATATAGTGATCATATCCCCCTTATATATTTATATATAGTGATCATATCCCCTTATATATTGTTGTATAGTGGTCAACAGAGGCCACAAATCTCACACTTTCAAGCACAGAGACGAATATTATAGGTGGACGTAGGAAATCTGCCAGTGCCCCAATAACCCTGAATGTAGAAGTGTAACAAGTAAAATTGTATAGAATTGAATTCTGTTCCCTGCAATGCTCTCCCCTGGCCACTAGGTGGGGCCCCCGTTACCCTGATGCCTAAACTAAAGAGAGGGGTAAGGGCTCGGGTGATTCCAGTTTGGCAGGTGGGGATTGGATTCAGCTGCATGAGGGGGTTCTGTTGGACTAATGCAGATGGCACCGATGAACCCTAAACTGGGCAACACAGGCCAGAATAAAGTGCAGGCTCGGCCACTCCAGAAAACCAGTCTGCTCCACTTGTATGTTGGGTCCTGCCTCCTGGAGCTCTAGAACTAATTTTGTTTGTCCAGTCCTGCCACCCAGGCCCGGACTGGCAATCTGTGGGTTCTGGCAAATACCAGAGGGGCTGCTATAAGGTGCCATAGAAAGTCACTATTTGGTGGGCTGGTGGGGGCTGTTTGGGCCTCTGTGTACCTGAAAGGACTAGAGGTTTAGAGAGAGAGATGCAGAGAGAGGACTAGGGGTCTTTAGAGGGCTAGTTGTAGTACCAGTGCCCACCAGTAGGAGCCAATGGGCAGTGTTTCTCATAGAATTTCAATAGAACAGCGCTGGCATCAGATTGTGCAAGTGATAAGGAATGGGGGGAGGGGGGGTGCAGGGGAGTCTCCCATAATCTGTCCCCGTTATTCAGTGCTCAACCCCCACAAGGTGCCAGTCTCACGGTTCTTGTGCCACGTCAGGCAAGAGATGGGCAGAATCTCCCACAGACACTTTCATTTTTCCAAGATAAAGAGAAATTCCTGGGGGGGGGGGGGAGCAATGAGCTCAGGGAGTCTGGTGCCAATGTCCAGCAATGAGGAAATCTATCTGACTCCACTCAGTACAATGGGCCCCTCACCTGTGTAAGACTGGCACCTCTGTGTTTACTGGGGGCTCATAGCTGGGGGAGGGGGGTTATAGGAAATTCAGGGTCTCACCAGAAACTCAGGGAGTGAGAAGATCAGGGGCTGCTTTATCCTCTGTCTATAGGGATCCACATGGGGCCCAATGAGTGTAATGGACTCTGCACCCCCTTATTTGTTATAGGCCCCCCAACTTAACCGTTATTTTGTGTGTCACGATCAGTGTAGGGAAAAACCAGTCCAGACACCCCAAGTACATTATTCTAACACCCCAATATCAATTGATTCCTCATTATGTCCATACCCTTCTCTGCACTGCTGCTTCTGACTCCTGATACAACTTCCCAATATCCATTCATTCCTCATTCTCACTGGGTTTATAGTTCTGTGTAACTGTCATTGTGTCTGTCCCTTTCTCTTCTCTGCACTGCTGCTTCTGACTCCTGATACAACTTCCCAATATCCATTCATTCCTCATTCTCACTGGGTTTATAGTTCTGTGTAACTGTCATTGTGTCTGTCCCTTTCTCTTCTCTGCACTGCTGCTTCTGACTCCTGATACAACTTCCCAATATCCATTCATTCCTCATTCTCACTGGGTTTATAGTTCTGTGTAACTGTCATTGTGTCTGTCCCTTTCTCTTCTCTGCACTGCTGCTTCTGACTCCTGATACAACTTCCCAATATCCATTCATTCCTCATTCTCACTGGGTTTATAGTTCTGTGTAACTGTCATTGTGTCTGTCCCTTTCTCTGCACTGCTGCCTCTGACTCCTGATACAACTTCCCAATATCCATTCATTCCTCATTCTCACTGGGTTTATAGTTCTGTGTAACTGTCATTGTGTCTGTCCCTTTCTCTTCTCTGCACTGCTGCTTCTGACTCCTGATACAACTTCCCAATATCCATTCATTCCTCATTCTCACTGGGTTTATAGTTCTGTGTAACTGTCATTGTGTCTGTCCCTTTCTCTGCACTGCTGCTTCTGACTCCTGATACAACTTCCCAATATCCATTCATTCCTCATTCTCACTGGGTTTATAGTTCTGTGTAACTGTCATTGTGTCTGTCCCTTTCTCTTCTCTGCACTGCTGCTTCTGACTCCTGATACAACTTCCCAATATCCATTCATTCCTCATTCTCACTGGGTTTATAGTTCTGTGTAACTGTCATTGTGTCTGTCCCTTTCTCTGCACTGCTGCTTCTGACTCCTGATACAACTTCCCAATATCCATTCATTCCTCATTCTCACTGGGTTTATAGTTCTGTGTAACTGTCATTGTGTCTGTCCCTTTCTCTGCACTGCTGCCTCTGACTCCTGATACAACTTCCCAATATCCATTCATTCCTCATTCTCACTGGGTTTATAGTTCTGTGTAACTGTCATTGTGTCTGTCCCTTTCTCTTCTCTGCACTGCTGCTTCTGACTCCTGATACAACTTCCCAATATCCATTCATTCCTCATTCTCACTGGGTTTATAGTTCTGTGTAACTGTCATTGTGTCTGTCCCTTTCTCTTCTCTGCACTGCTGCTTCTGACTCCTGATACAACTTCCCAATATCCATTCATTCCTCATTCTCACTGGGTTTATAGTTCTGTGTAACTGTCATTGTGTCTGTCCCTTTCTCTGCACTGCTGCCTCTGACTCCTGATACAACTTCCCAATATCCATTCATTCCTCATTCTCACTGGGTTTATAGTTCTGTGTAACTGTCATTGTGTCTGTCCCTTTCTCTGCACTGCTGCTTCTGACTCCTGATACAACTTCCCAATATCCATTCATTCCTCATTCTCACTGGGTTTATAGTTCTGTGTAACTGTCATTGTGTCTGTCCCTTTCTCTGCACTGCTGCCTCTGACTCCTGATACAACTTCCCAATATCCATTCATTCCTCATTCTCACTGGGTTTATAGTTCTGTGTAACTGTCATTGTGTCTGTCCCTTTCTCTGCACTGCTGCTTCTGACTCCTGATACAACTTCCCAATATCCATTCATTCCTCATTCTCACTGGTTTATAGTTCTGTGTAACTGTCATTGTGTCTGTCCCTTTCTCTGCACTGCTGCTTCTGACTCCTGATACAACTTCCCAATATCCATTCATTCCTCATTCTCACTGGGTTTATAGTTCTGTGTAACTGACATTGTGTCTGTCCCTTTCTCTTCTCTGCACTGCTGCTTCTGACTCCTGATACAACTTCCCAATATCCATTCATTCCTCATTCTCACTGGGTTTATAGTTCTGTGTAACTGTCATCGTGTCTGTCCCTTTCTCTGCACTGCTGCTTCTGACTCCTGATACAACTTCCCAATATCCATTCATTCCTCATTCTCACTGGGTTTATAGTTCTGTGTAACTGTCATTGTGTCTGTCCCTTTCTCTTCTCTGCACTGCTGCTTCTGACTCCTGATACAACTTCCCAATATCCATTCATTCCTCATTCTCACTGGGTTTATAGTTCTGTGTAACTGTCATCGTGTCTGTCCCTTTCTCTGCACTGCTGCTTCTGACTCCTGATACAACTTCCCAATATCCATTCATTCCTCATTCTCACTGGGTTTATAGTTCTGTGTAACTGTCATTGTGTCTGTCCCTTTCTCTTCTCTGCACTGCTGCTTCTGACTCCTGATACAACTTCCCAATATCCATTCATTCCTCATTCTCACTGGGTTTATAGTTCTGTGTAACTGTCATTGTGTCTGTCCCTTTCTCTGCACTGCTGCCTCTGACTCCTGATACAACTTCCCAATATCCATTCATTCCTCATTGCCATTGACATTGCCCCGGGCACAATTACCCCCATGTGCCAATCATTTTAGCTTTTCTCACCGGCAGCTTCTATTTACCCCACGTCACTGGCCCATTACTGCTGCTACTTTATTCCAGTTCTTCAACCCTCAGGGGTTCCAAAAATGAAAGCCCCCAGCATGCGAGTGCCGGTAGCTGCCCCCCACTTGCCAAATGCAGAGACTGGCACTGCCCCCGATACCAGCAACTTCCCCTGTACTGACCGGGCTCAGAGTCTCTGTACTGGGACAGGAAGTCTCACTTTCCTTTGCACATCACACTTCCTGCCACTGAAGTCAAAGCAGGGGGAGCAGCAGAAACTGCAAACAGACCCCATAACCACAAGGAATGAGACTTTAGGAGCAGCGACTGACACTTCTCACACTTGTCCTTTCCCCATATTGACTCCCACTGCTGGTTCCCCCCCGGGCAGATCCGTCAGCCAATCACTAAACAGCAATTGATTATTTAGACAAAAGAATTAAACGTTGGGGACAGTAAGTGCCAAGTGAATATAAAGGGGATTTGTACCATAACCTTCTCCATTTCACAAATAATAACTGACCTTTCACTGGTGTATAATTATCTATTTCTTGGCTGGGAGTTTGTTACATTATGTGCATATATGATATGGGGGTGACAGACAGGGGTTGGGGGTTCACTGGCCAGGCTGATCGCAAGACAAATAGTATCTGTGGTTCATATGACACTTGGATCAGTGAATGTGACAGTAAGTGGTCGGTGCTTTTGTCTCTGGTACAAGTGATACTTGGGAAGGTTCTGTCTCTGTATATTGGTATTTAACTATTTATATACATAGGAGGTGCCAGGACACTTTTCCTTTAAACCCCAATGAAACCACTGCAGCTCTACACACAGATTATCTGAAAGGAACTGAACTTCCCCTTTAACTTTCATGTGAAAGTCACTTGGCGCTTTTAGAAATATATGAGAAATGAATTAAAACATTATCGGGGGCAGAAAGGTGCTCCTTACATGACACCCATGGGATCCCAGCTCCTACCCCATATAAGGGCCCAGTTCCCTGACAGTTGAGGGCCCGGTGGCCCCAGACAGCACAGGCAGATGTACAATGAGCAGGGACCCCAGGGCCCAATAATCCTGTACAATGTGGCAGCCAAAAGAGGGGGCTCCGTGCACCCCCTGGCCCCGGCAATGAACTGGGATTAGAACATATAACCTTGGACATGGAATGGGATCTATAGGAAATATACAACAGGAATAGGGTAACTCCCACCCATAGACATTTCCCAGACAGCGTTTGGGGGGGGGAGGGGGAGGAGGACCAGGGGTCTTTTGCCAAATGAGCAGAATGTTCTGCGTCGGTGCAACTAAAGTAAAAACCTTTCCAAGGGGAAGTAACCCCAGACTTTGCAGCCTGTCACTCATCAGACTCAGAGGAGGAACATTTGGGGTCATTTTGGGGTGGGGCCAGGGATATGAGTGACATTACTTGGGCCCAGGGGCAGGTCCCAATCAGTGGTTAATCCGTGGGAATTATCGGATGAGGTTGGAGTTAATCTGGAAATGTGCTGACGGGCTGCAGGCTCCCGGGAGTTGTCTCCTTGCTGTCAGTAACACAGGGAGTTTGCAGCCCCCCAGCCATGACTCTGAGCAACGAGCAGCAGGTGGTCCTCACTGGGGTGTTCTGTTCCCTTGTGGCCCTGGCGGTGATCTTGTGCCTCTGCTACTTCACATGTCGCCTGGCGGGGTAAGTCACCCACACGGGGCCAAAAATGAACATTATTTAGCCAAAAACTCTACAACTACAACTCCCAGCATCCATAGACAGATCTGCCACAGCTGGAGGGCCCCATGGTCAATACTCCAATACCAGCTTACAACTCCCTGCACTCTCACAGATTTTGTCCAATGTCTATAGAGCAATGTCTTGAACGTTACAGAGTAATTGGGGTGCAGGGAGTTGGCAGATTCCTGTGCCGCTGGTTTTATTTGGTGGGACTGGGAGAATTGGAACAAGGAAAAGATTCTCTCCCAAACCAGGGAAACGAGGGGAACATCCCCATTGTTACATCACTGAAACATTATTATTATTCCTCGGTACATTAAACTGGCCATAGACCCGGTCTATTTGGTCGATCAGACAGGTTTGATTTTGACCCGACCGATCCCGCCGGAGCCCATTGCGCATTATAATCGGATCATTTGGCTAAACGTCCAGATTACCTCCGATATAGCCAGGCTCGTTAATGGCATATCGGGGAAAGATCCGCTCGTTTGGCGACCGACATCTTTGCGTCTATGGAGACCGTAACACTAGGGATCCCTGAGCAGTAAAGGTTACCAGATCCCCACCCCCATACAACACAGAGGAGCTTCACTTCTGGTCTGGGAAATATTTAGATATTTGAGTTCCTAATGGCTGGAACTTGCCCTCGGATTAGAATCCTGTCATTAACTGCTGAATGTGCCAGGACGGAGCCAGTCTGTGCCCATCAGGTGCCAAAGACAACAAAATCCCAACATCCTACAGCAGAGACTCCCTGCACCCCGACACCCTACAGCAGAGACTCCCTGCACCCCAACATCCTATAGCAGAGACTCCCTGCACCCCGACACCCTACAGCAGAGACTCCCTGCACCCCGACACCCTACAGCAGAGACTCCCTGCACCCCGACACCCTACAGCAGAGACTCCCTGCACCCCGACACCCTACAGCAGAGACTCCCTGCACCCCAACACCCTACAGCAGAGACTCCCTGCAACCCAGCATCAGACATTTGTCAGACACAATTCAGATATTGGGCACAGAGCCCCCTACTCTCAGCCCTCAATAACAGCCCCCCTAAAGGTGGCCATACACGGGCCAATAAAAGCTGGAGACAGACCGGCAGCTTATTGGCCTGTGTATGGGGCCCCCCGACGGGCTTCCCTGATTGAGATCTGGCAGAAAGTCGGGCAGATCTCGATCGGATGGGACTAACAATCCTGTCGTTCACATTCGTTAGGATCCCACAATCGGATCAGCCAGATATTGCCCACCTCAAGGTGGGCATATTGAGGAGAGATCCGCTCGTTTGGCGACATCGCGTGTATGGCCCCCTTAATACACAACCAGTGATCCCATGTAACAGACCCCCCCAGACAGACAGCCCAGGACATTCCACTGGCTCCACATCCCCATGGGGGTCCAGCATTTATCAGTGGGGGGGCTGAAGGAAGGAGAAATGGAACCAAAGAGATAGAGGCGGGGGGGGGTGGTAAGTGCCAGAATAAACCTTCTATGGGGGGATTTTCCAGGAATAAACAGGAGGGGGGTCCCACGCTCAGAACATTCCTTCTCTCTATTTCTCTATATGGGTGGGCACTAGATATTATGGGCCCCCACAGCAGATATTTAGAGGTTGATTTGTTTTACAAATATTTATTGAAACCGGGCCTCCTGGGCCCCCCTGATTCCTCTATATAATTCATGTCCAGGCCCGGGGGCCAACAGTGGCCCGTTTTCGAATTTACAGCGGCCCTCAGCCTCCATCATGAAATTAATAATAATGTGACCCCCCAGCACAGTGCGATGAGTATTGTATTGGTCTATACCAGGGCTGTCCAACTGCCGGCCCACGGGCCGCCCCACATGAAAGTCTGACTGATGTGTCTGATTACCATGTGTAACATTTAATAGGTATCACTACAGAGATTAACTGCCCCTGTATTGTCTAAACCTCAAATTCAGACTAATCCCCTGTATTGTTCTACCTGAGACCCCTCTATTGTTTCTATCCTAAAGCCCCTGTACTGTTCTACCTGAGACCCCTCTATTGTTTCTATCCTAAAGCCCCTGTACTGTTCTACCTGAGACCCCTCTATTGTTTCTATCCTAAAGCCCCTGTACTGTTCTACCTGAGACCCCTCTATTGTTTCTATCCTAAAAACCCCTGTACTGTTCTACCTGAGACCCCTCTTATGTTTCTATCCTAAAGCCCTGTACTGTTCTACCTGAGACCCCTCTATTGTTTATACCCTAAAGCCCCTGTACTGTTCTACCTGAGACCCCTCTATTGTTTATATCCTAAAGCCCCTGTACTGTTCTAACCTGAGACCCCTCTATTGTTTATATCCTAAAGCCCCTGTACTGTTCTACCTGAGACCCCTCTATTGTTTATATCCTAAAGCCCCCTGTACTGTTCTACCTGAGACCCCTCTATTGTTTCTATCCTAAAGCCCCCTGTACTGTTCTACCTGAGACCCCTCTATTGTTTCTATCCTAAAGCCCCTGTACTGTTCTACCTGAGACCCCTCTATTGTTTCTTATCCTAAAGCCCCTGGTACTGTTCTACCTGAGACCCCTCTATTGTTTCTATCCTAAAACCCCTGTACTGTTCTACCTGAGACCCCTCTATTGTTTCTATCCTAAAGCCCTGTACTGTTCTAACCTGAGACCCCTCTATTGTTTATACCCTAAAGCCCCTGTACTGTTCTACCTGAGACCCCTCTATTGTTTATATCCTAAAGCCCCTGTACTGGTTCTACCTGAGACCCCTCTATTGTTTTATATCCTAAAGCCCCTGTACTGTTCTACCTGAGACCCCTCTATTGTTATATCCTAAAGCCCCTGTACTGTTCTACTGAGACCCCTCTATTGTTATATCCTAAAGTCCCTGTACTGTTCTACCTGAGACCCTCTATTGTTTATATCTAAAGCCCTGTACTGTTCTACCTGAGACCCCTCTATTGTTTATATCCTAAAACCCTGTACTGTTCTACCTGAGACCCCTCTAGTGTTTATATCCAAAGCCCCTGTACTGTTCTACCTGAGACCCCTTTATTGTTTATATCCTAAAGCCCCTGTACTGTTTCTACCTGAGACCCCTCTATTGTTCTATCTAAGCCCCTGTACTGTTCTACCTGAGACCCCTCTATGTTTTTATCCTAAAGCCCCTGTACTGTTCTACCTGAGACCCCTCTATTGTTTCTATCCTAAAACCCCTGTACTGTTCTACCTGAGACCCCTCTATTGTTTCTATCCTAAAGCCCCTGTACTGTTCTACCTGAGACCCCTCTATTGTTTCTATCCTAAAGCCCCTGTACTGTTCTACCTGAGACCCCTCTATTGTTTCTATCCTAAAGCCCCTGTACTGTTCTACCTGAGGACCCCTCTATTGTTTTATATCCTAAAGCCCCTGTATTGTTCTACCTGAGACCCCTCTATTGTTTATATCCTAAAGCCCCTGTATTGTTCTACCTGAGACCCCTCTATTGTTTATATCCTAAAGCCCCTGTACTGTTCTACCTGAGACCCCTCTATTGTTTATATCCTAAAGCCCCTGTACTGTTCTACCTGAGACCCCTCTATTGTTTCTATCCTAAAGCCCCTGTACTGTTCTACCTGAGACCCAGAGTGAAACTGCCACATTGTTCTCCTGTTCTCACTTTATACAAAATGCTAATGGGCCCCAGCACTGTGTCACTGTATGTAGTACATATTAGACTGGTCCTGATAGGTTTCCCTGTCTCTTGGTCTCTTCTGTCTTCCCTCCCTGTGTGTCTCATACTTTGTATTTGTTCTGGGGGGTTCGTTAGCAATTGAAAATGATTGTTAGTGGCCCCTAAGGTGTTTAATCATATGTTGGGGTACTGTGGAGGCATATGGATTTATGACATATGATTTAGCTTATTTCCCAAATGACTGACATCCCTGCAGGACAGACACAAGGTAGTTTGGCCCCTAGACAAGAGCTTCACTCAGTGCCCCCCTGTCCTGTATTACCATTTCCCTCCTTACCATGATGGTTATTAAATAAAGAGAGCAAGAAAATGTACAACACTTTCATTTATATCACTGCCCCCTGTACCAGCAAGCTCAGCAGCCCTCCATCATACAGCCCTCCTGCAGCCATCATATTGCCCCCAATCTTTACCTGTGTCAGCAGCAGCCAAAAATAAATCTGATCTCATCATATTGTCCCCAAGTATTTATGTACCTGTGCCAGCGCCCAGCAGCAACAGCAAATATATGGGCCCCAAATCTGTACGTGGCTGTGCCAGCAGGAACTTCACACTTTACAGTAATAGAGATAAAGTCTTGAGTTCAGTGTAACTGTGCAAGTGTGAGAGCAGCGAGAGTCCCACCAAGCAGCCCCCCAGCTCTCTGCCTCTCTCTGTCCCCCAACATATCAGTGATGTCATAGACTCGTATACGCACGTCTCGCTGCACCGCACACAAGGAGCCATTACTTGCCGGCAAGAAGGAGAAGGTGAAGGAGATGGATTCCACCCAAAGGGGTGACCATGATTACTGAAACTAATTATTAAATAAACGCTTGAAAAAAATGAAAAAATTAAAAAACAAAAAAAAACCCCATTAAAAGTGCGCCCCTCAATGATGGTGCCCTAGACAGCTGCTTACTCTGCCTACCCCTAGTTCCGGCCCTGATCCCTGCAGTGAGCACCAACCATTTGGTTTTTTGGTGTGTTATTAATGTGGGTGTGGTCTTGCGGTAACATGGGTGTGGTTTAAAGTGGGTGTGGTCTAAAAACAGGGAGTGGCTTCCATTATGGGCCCTCCACCATGTAGATTAGTAAAATTCCGGCCCTCGGTACCATAGAAGTTGGACAGCGCTGGTCTATACTGTGTCTGTGTGTCTGTGAGCTGAAGTGTTAGTAATAGACAAGTACTGGCACATAGTGACGTCTCACTTCTTTACTGGCACATCACTACGTCTATTGCACCTTCAGCCCTAAAGAAATATGTGAGAGTCACGATGTGCAGTAATGGCCCCAAGAAAAGTCCGGCTAAATGATATTTCTCTGGCAGAGAGACCCCACGGTGTAACTTTAACTGCCCAGAACCAGCTGCCAAATCATATACATGGATTATAAATAACTAGATTATAAAGAAATGGATTATAAAGAAATGGATTATAAATAACTGGATTATAAATAACTGGATTATAAAGAAATGGATTATGGCAATGGCAATCTCATCTTTATCCCGGTGCAGTGAGGCAAATAATTGGCCATAAATAGAGATTCCCTATTCTCTTCTGTATTACAGAGCGGCCAACAGAAACTTTGACTTGATCTGAGAGTGGATCCGAGCGCCAGGCTTGTGCCCATACGGAGAGAGCGATGGTGAAACTGGGGGTGCTGCTTCTGCTGGGGACCCTCTCTGAGACCCTCACTTTTCCAGGTAACATTTCAGGGGCTGAGGTTGCAGGGGGTTAAACCCCAGAACGTTACAAATACACCATCAGGGTTAAATGAGCAAAGTGGCAACCCTAATGCCTCTGGTGCCCTAAGTGAGTGGGCACTCCCGGGAGTGCAGTACTGGAATATAAATGGGAATTGGCTGATGTACCAGTTAGAGATTTGTGCCCAACTGTCCCAGACGTTCGTTAGGGCAAATACACCCCCCGGCAGTGATTGGCGACAGCTGTGGTCGCTCATTAAGATGTTGGAATAAGTAATTACCCCGAGGGGTCACAGTGAGTAACATGGGGGAGACACAGGCTCCAAAATAAGGAGAAACATTAAGTTCAGGGAGTGGAAAGCACAATAATGAGATGGAACAGAACAGGGGGTATTAACCCTCTCAAGTCTGAGAGCTCAGCCACACGGCTTTAAAGTAACAGTTCCTGGAGGGGCAATATATTAATGTGACGGGCAACAAGGAGCCACCTGGGCCAGGATCCCAGTCTGACTAGACCCACGGCCCAGGATTTGTCTTCCTCTATCCTTTATTTTTTTTAGAGAGAGATATAAGAAAGCAATAGACGAGGAGCAAACAAAACCACTGAACTCCTCATTTAAATTTTTGTGTAAGACTGAGACCTTTCAATACTGAGTAACGGCTCCTCCTATGGGTCAGGCAGGAATTGGCTGAAACCCACAAATGCCCAAATTGGAATATTCTCAAATCAAATTTTCTGTCCAAAGTCTTTCTAAGTTTTCATATTTGGGGCATTTTCCCTATTTGGGTTCATGCCAAGTCCTGCCCCGTGTGCCTCGTTAAGGTGAGTGATTAAGAAACGCTGTCAATTACGTGTTTTACTGCAAATACGAGGGATTTTCCCTGTTTTTCTCTTAAAGGGGAAGTAAAGTAAATTAAAATAAGGCTAAAAAGGCTGTATTTTGTATACTAAACATAAACATGAACTTACTGCACCACAAGTCTAATCAAACAAATGATTTATGCTTTCAAAGTTGGCCACAGGGGGTCACCATCTTGTAACTTTGTTATACATCTTTGCAAGACCAAGACTGTGCACATGCTCAGTGTGATCTGGGCTGCTTAGGGATCATCATAAACAAAGCTGCTTGAGTTCTGCATGGCTGGGAAGTAAGGCGGGGGCTCCCCCTGCTGTTCATAAGTATGATTGTTTCCCTGCAGAGCAGTTAGGGACCGTCTGACAATTCCTATCCACAGCAGTAAATGAAGGGAGAATTTCACTGCAGATAGTCAGGTTTCTTATAAAAACGGTAAACATTTTTTAATTAAGGTATTAGGGATGCACTGAATCCACTTTTTTGGATTCGGCCGAACCCCCGAATCCTTTGCGAAAGATTCTGCCGAATACCAAACCGAATCCGAACCCTAATTTGCATATGCAAATTAGGGATGGGAAGGGGAAAACATTTTTTACTTCCTTGTTTTGTGACAAAAAGTCACGTGATTTCCCTCCCTGCACCTAATTTACATATGTAAATTAGGATTCGGATTCGGTTCAGCCAGGCAGAAGGATTCGGCCGAATCCTGCTTAAAAAGGCCGAATCCTGGCCGAATCCCGAACCCTGGATTCGGTGCATCCCTATAAAGTATATTGGAGATAGGTTTCTTTTTCATTAAAGAAAGTAAAAATGGGGTTTGATATTTTTGCCTTTACATGCCCTTTAAGAACAAGAGAAAAACCCAAATTACTGGAGGCGGCAGGCCCAGGAGACGCTAAGGAACGCGCTGCAGCTGCAAAATCTCAACACCAACATTGCAAAGAACGTCATCATGTTCTTGGGGGATGGTATGTACCCCAACACTAAAATCTCATGCAGCGCATGGATCAGGCCACAGACAAACCCAGTACAGACTTATCAGGTCTCGCTGGACACAGCCCACCCCAGTACAGGCTCAATAAAACCCATAGACACCGACTGACCCAGTAAAGACCCACCCCAGTATTGCCTCAATAGCCCCCCTAGAACTGACCCAGTACAGACACTCTAATAACTGTATCTTATTATTTCAGGTATGGGGGTGTCCACAGTAACAGCCACGAGGATTCTCAAAGGGCAACTGTCTGGGCAACCGGGGGAAGAGACGGAGCTGGAAATGGACAAGTTTCCCTTTGTTGCACTTTCTAAGGTAAAGTGACAGTTTTATCCCAGTTTTATCGCAGCGATTTCATGCGACAGTCGGATCAATGTAGTTGTAACATGCGATTTCTCCTTCACTTCCATTTTCAGTAAACCACACGTCGCATGCATTTAGTCGCATTGCGACGCGTCGGGTCAAAACGCATCATCGAGTCCTGCCCTTAAACACTCGCTGGCGGGAAAACCACCAGCTGTAACGATATCACATGCTGAGAGTTATAGTTAAACATCAGTTAAATATTCGGCCATGATTACATCCGGGCAATTTGTATACAAACAGTACATACACATCAGATTTATTACACAGACAAGATTAATAACAAATAACAAAAAGCAATAATGTTGTTAAAACTATCCGGGTGCTTCACAAAACTGTTCAGAAATGTTACCAGTTCAATCTACATTTTCTACATTAGTTAAACTGTGAAAATCGTTGAGACAAACACAACAAACTCCTCTACTTTATTTGGACTATAGAACTTTACTCATATTGGTAGATTAACTCTTGGTTGTATAATTAATGCCATTAGGCTATACCTATGAATATAAGTTGACGACCTACCAAACATCCCACGGTTCTGCTGTGTTGTATGTTATAACCACTGACTTAGCAGGAGACGGGAGACCGCTGTTGCTATGGATTCCCCTATCCCACCACTGACTACTAACCCCAAAAAAGTGTAACCCCTTAGAATTAGGAGTAAAGCTAAAATGCCACCAACATACATACCCCCTATTATGGGCCCTTTGTGTGTTCAGTGTCCGTACTAAAATAGTATTCATTATTGGTGTAGTTACAAAGTCACCATATGTATAATCAATAACCAGCGATTAATGTGTTAAATTAATAAAATAAAAAATACAATAGTGAATAAATGTGGAAAAAATAAAAAAGAATAAAAAAGAACTAGAGGGGGTCGTTTCTGAAGAAACCACAAGATGTTGGCTTTGAAACGCAAGAGGTGTTGGGGCCAGTCGCCCCTGGTGCATAGAGAGTACACAAAGTTGGTAGAATCTGGTTTAAAACGGGGAAAATTGAAGCAGATCAAATTGTACCATTAAAATCAATCCAAAAACCTAATTGGCTGTTTTTGGCTGCACCCACTTTTAAAATTTGAATCCCAGTCCCCCTGTGACCGACTGTGCCAAGTTTGATGTCCCTCCCATGAACAATCTAAGAGCGGCGACAGTTTTAACTTTTCCCATTGAAACAAATGGCTAATATTTGATTGGCTGTGGTAGACTCCGCCCACTTTTCCAAATTTTAACCCCAGTGACCCATGGTGCCAAGTTTTGGGTCTGTGGCTTTAACACTGTGGGAATGACAGTGTTTGACATTTTCTCATTGAAGTCAATAGAGAAAATCTGATTGGCTGTTTGTTGCTCCGCCCACTTTTTGGAGTCCCCAAAATGTGACATAACTTTTCAGGTTGACCCCATGACTAAGTGACCCAAGTTTGGTGAGTGTAACTTTAATGCTGTACGAGTGGCAAAAGTTTCAAATTTTCCAATGAAAGTCTATGGGAAAAAATTGGGTCTTTGGGGGGCCGCCACAGGGCCACGGAGGGTGGGATCGCTTAACAGAGCACAAGCAACCTATTCGGGTATGTGCCGAACAAGTGTGCAAAGTTTCATAATTGTACTCCTAAAACTCTGGGAGGAGTAGCGTTTAGAAAATTGCTAAAATTTCATTGGCTGTTGGTAGCTCCGCCCACTTTGGGGTGCCCCTACCAAATACATATTTTTATTCGGGGTGGCACCAACAATATGCGGTCCGAGTTTGGGGAAAACTGTACGAGCGGCAGCGATTTGAAAATTTTCTCTGTCAAAGTCAATAGGAAAAAAGGCGTCTTCGGTGGTCGGCCGCACGGGCACAGTGGGTGGGATCGCTTACTAAAGCACAAGCAACGTACTTTGCTATAAGGCCAATAGGTGAGGAAAGTTTGGCGCCTGTACCCCTAAAACTGTAGGAGGAGTAGCGTGGAACGTTTCGGGGTCAGACCCCTTTTGTTGCACGTTTGCAGAATAAATACACTGAGAGTTATACAGAGAGACATACAGAGAGAGACATACAGAGAGATATACAGAGAGATATACAGAGATATATACACAGAGAGATATACAGAGAGATATATACAGAGATATACAGAGATATACAGAGAGACATACAGAGAGAGACATACAGAGAGAGACATACAGAGAGAGACATACAGAGAGAGACATACAGAGAGAGACATACAGAGAGATATACAGAGATATATACACAGAGAGATATACAGAGAGATATATACAGAGATATACAGAGATATATACAGAGATATATACAGAGAGAGATATACAGAGAGATATACAGAGAGATATACAGAGAGATATACAGAGAGATATACAGAGAGATATACAGAGAGATATACAGAGAGATATACAGAGATATATACACAGAGAGATATACAGAGAGATATATACAGAGATATACAGAGATATATACAGAGATATATACAGAGAGAGATATACAGAGAGATATACACAGAGATATACACAGAGATATACACAGAGATATACACAGAGATATACACAGAGATATACACAGAGATATATACAGAGATATACAGAGATATACAGAGATATACAGAGAGAGATATACAGAGAGAGATATACAGAGAGATATACAGAGAGAGATATACAGAGAGATATATACAGAGAGATATACAGAGAGATATACAGAGATATATACAGAGATATACAGAGATATATACAGAGAGAGATATACAGAGAGATATACAGAGAGATATACAGAGATATACAGAGAGAGATATACAGAGAGATATACAGAGAGATATACAGAGAGATATACAGAGAGATATACAGAGAGATATACAGAGAGATATACAGAGATATACAGAGATATACAGAGATATACAGAGATATACAGAGATATACAGAGATATACAGAGATATATACAGAGAGATATACAGAGATATACAGAGAGAGATATACAGAGAGAGATATACAGAGATATACAGAGAGAGATATACAGAGAGAGATATACAGAGAGATATACAGAGAGATATACAGAGAGATATACAGAGAGATATACAGAGAGATATACAGAGAGATATACAGAGAGATATACAGAGATATACAGAGAGATATACACAGAGAGATATACAGAGAGATATACAGAGAGATATACAGAGAGATATACAGAGAGATATACAGAGATATACAGAGATATACAGAGATATATACAGAGAGATATACAGAGATATACAGAGAGATATACAGAGAGAGATATACAGAGAGAGATATACAGAGAGAGATATACAGAGATATATACAGAGAGATATACAGAGAGATATACAGAGAGATATACACAGAGATATACAGAGAGATATACACAGAGATATATACAGAGATATACACAGAGATATACACAGAGATATATACAGAGATATATACAGAGATATATACAGAGATATATACAGAGAGATATACAGAGAGATATACAGAGATATATACATAGAGATATACAGAGGTAACAGCTGTGACTCCAGATGAACATTCTGAGCTTCCCACTTATTATATTGGCTCCGGGGCCCTATAGGATTTATTTTTGCCCCTCAGTAAAGAAGGAATCCGTGTCCCTCTGGGCTGGGAATGGCTCAGTGTGAATCTGCTTTTCCATTGGGATCTGAGCCGAGACCTCAGGTGAATCTCCTGGAGTTTTCCTGTCCCGTCCGGAGGCACCAGAACTATTCTGGGTCTGACCCACAAACATTGGGGCCTCACACTGGGACCCACAAGCACCAAGTCCCTGCGGGTTCAGCCCTGCACTCACCTCCTTGGAGCAGAACAGACTGTACCACCTGTTGGGCATTAGGGGTGCCAAGTCCTGTATAGCGGTGCCCCAGAACAATCCTTCCTTGTCTCATTCCCACCCACAGTCATCTGCATCCCCCCCCAATGAACCCAAATGGGGCTGTGCCTCGTGCCAATTAAAGCTCCTTTTTTAGGGGCAGTTGTAGGGCAGAATCATTATTTAGCCTCATGCAGATGCCCCAACCTGTGGGAATGTTACAGGCACTGAGCCGACAGGAGCACCGTTTCCATTATTAGGCAGGTTACACATGGGGAGGAGAGCAGCCCATCCCAAGGGCACATGTTATATCCCACATACAGGAGAGCTCCGGCACAGAATTCCCTTTCCTGTTCAGGGATTAAGCCAAAGTTCTGTTGGATTTCACTGTTTACTGGAGAATCCGTTGCACCAGCAGAACCAACTGGTCACTCACCAGTGAAACCAAAACCTGTGGATTAACCCCAGGCCCAAAACCTATTTATAGACCCTTTAATGTGCAGTTTAATTATTTGTCCTTTGCCAGAACAATGAGATGTTTATTTGCCCTGAGTGTTATATAGCTCAGTCCCCCATGTTCTCCCATAAAGAACAGAATGAGTTTGGGTTCATATTCCCTGGCACTGCCTAATTTATTAACCATTTCTTTCCCACACAGACCTACAACACCAACGCACAAGTGCCAGACAGCGCGGGCACTGCCACTGCCTATCTGTGTGGGGTGAAAGCCAACGAGGGCACCGTGGGGGTCAATGCAGCCGCTGTGCGGGGTCAGTGTAACACCACAAAGGGCAATGAGGTGGACTCAATCCTGAAATGGGCCAAGCAAGCAGGTGAGCCATGGGGCCGGGTACAGCCATTGGGCACACTTGGTGCAATTGGATCAATTTGGCAGCACCCTCATTTCTCTGAAGTCCTCAGTACCAAGGTTATTAACCCTCAGTTCTTTCTGCCCCCAGGGAAATCTGCAGGGGTAGTAACCACAACGCGGATTAATCATGCCACCCCCAGCGCAGCCTATGCCCACTGTGTGAACAGAGACTGGTACTCAGACTTGGAGATGCCCAAGGAGGCCGTGGATCAGGGGTGCAAGGACATCGCATGGCAACTCATGCACAACGTCCCAAATATCGAGGTGGGTTCAGTTCAAAAACCAACAAGCACCTTTCCACTTACTGTGTTGGACTGGTCACTTTCTAATAAATAGATGGATATTGTGCCACATGGAATGGATCTTAAAGGGACACTGTCATGAGAAAATATGTTTTTCCCCCCCAAAAGCATCAGTTAATAAAACTGCTCCAGCAAAATGCTGCACTGAAATCCGTTTCTCAAAAGAGCAAACAGATGTTTTTATATTTAATTTTGAAATCTGACATGGGGCTAGACATATTGTCTGTTTCCCAGCTGCCCCCAGTCATGTGACTTGTGCTCTGATAAACTTCAGTCACTCTTTACTGCAAGTTGGAGTAATATCACCCCCCAGCAGCCTAACAACAGAACAATGGGAAGATAACCAGATAGCAGCTCCCTAACACAAGATAACAGCTGCCTGGTAGATCTAAGAACAACACTCAATAGTAAAATCCAGGTCCCACTGAGACCCATTCAGTTACATTGAGTAGGAGAAACAACAGCCTGCCAGAAAGCAGTTCCATCCTAAAGTGCTGGCTCTTTCTGAAATCACATGACCAGGCAAAATGACCTGAGATGCCCCTACACACCAATATTACAACTAAATACACTTGCTGCTTCAGGAATGACATTTTATATTGTACAGTGAATTATTTGCAGTGTAAACAGTGTCATTCAGAAATAAAAAGTACACCATAAAATCATGACAGAATCCCTTTAAATATTCTTATGGTGGAACCAACAGGCTAATGGGAACCAACATTGGGCCCCACAGGCAGAACACCACTAGCCACTATTGCAGGTTCACAATTGGTCAGAGTGACTAGGTGACCAGACACAGGCAACAGCTACTGGTTCAGGCTCTGTATCAGGTAAGAAACCTTTTGGTTGTGAATCGGCCCAAAACATTGTTCCGATCATAAACCAATTGGGCTCAGCAGAAAATCCTACTGACTGAAGACTTTGTTGAGACAGTAGACATTGTATGTGGTCAATAGCTTTGCCCAGGTCTACTCCTGATCTATTCCTCCTTCTCCATTCCTACTCTCTTCCTCCATTTCTCCCACTCCATTCCTACTCTTCTCCTCCTCCTAGTCTCTGCCTCCATCTCCTCAATTCCTACTCTCTTCCTCCTCCTCCTCCTCCATTCCTACACTCCTCCTCTTCAGCCATTCCTCCTCCTCCATCTCCTCAAGTCCTACTCTTCGTCAGTCCTACTACCCCATTCCACCTGACAGGGCTGGTCATTATCAGATCTCAAGCTCCATATGAAGTTGGTCTTGTCAGAATTTGGGCCCAAAACTACAGGGAAGTTCCATGTGACTAGCAGCATGGGGGTGCCATAAAACCATTATTATAACAAGAATGAAAATACAACAGATCTAAACCCCTTCAGGGCACAGTATTGGGTTTTACTCACCTTCTCAGGAGTTGTGGGACCAGATCTCAGTTGCAGAAGGATCAGCTTCACTGGAACAGAACACAATGATTAGACATTTATTTGCAGTGGAACAATAGAGACAGTGTATGAAGTGCAAGTTCCACTAATAACAGCCCCCGATGCACTAGGGATTGTGTTGCCTGTAAACACCCCGGCCCCCAGAATAGACAAAAAGCTGGAAGTGATGCGCTGAGGCAACGTGACCCCAGAACTTAACCCAGAGCCACAGTTACAAGTTAGAGGGGTTCACTTTTCTATTAAATGAGTATAACATTATATCATTGGCTGATAACAGAGGCTTCTCAGCACAAGTAGCTGCTCAGTTGCCCTTTGGGGGGCAGCTAAGGGAAGGGCTATGCTTATAGGCTTGTCACCTAACTGACCTACTCGACAGTTACATTATTCCCTGATGCCAATGTTAATAGGGGAGCAGTGCCAGTGTCAGCCCAGATAAAGGGGCATCTCTCTCTCTGTTCATGAAGAGCTACAGTGGTTCCTATTTGATGGGATAACCCCCCCTCTTTCAGCAGTAAAACTATTTTATTGGGAACAGCCTAAGATCAGAGCAATGGAACGTGAGGGTCCGAGCCAAGAACCACCTCTAGTCACAAGAATCCAAACTATAAAAGGCTGCGCTGCATCTGGGGAAGAACATCCACACACCCTGCTTGGTGCCACTTCCAGATGCTCCACCAATGAATTAGAACTGAAGATATTTGGGAAGGAGCTGGGGGGTTATTTCTCTTTGCACAACAGACTTCCTGTCCAGCTGTGAAACACACGGAAGGGGGCAACTCACATTAGAACAGATCACAACAAAAACTCCCATATAACCTGGCATAAGTAAACTATATGATGGCATCCAGAATAATCTTAGGCCATTGATTTCCAAGGAATGACAACTAACCCTGTGTCACTAGGGGGTTAGTTGGCATCTTTACCAGGATGGATTATCCCCTAATGACACGGGGTGAGTGGGTATCTGTGTATCAGGAGTAATGACACGGGGTGAGTGAGTATCTCTGTATCAGGAGTAATAACACGGGGTGAGTGGGTATCTCTGTATCAGGAGTAATGACACGGGGTGAGTGGGTATCTGTGTATCAGGAGTAATAACACGGGGTGAGTGGGTATCTGTGTATCAGGAGTAATGACACGGGGTGAGTGAGTATCTCTGTATCAGGAGTAATGACACGGGGTGAGTGGGTATCTGTGTATCAGGAGTAATAACACGGGGTGAGTGGGTATCTGTGTATCAGGAGTAATGACACGGGGTGAGTGGGTATCTGTGTATCAGGAGTAATGACACGGGGTGAGTGGGTATCTGTGTATCAGGAGTAATAACACGGGGTGAGTGGGTATCTGTGTATCAGGAGTAATGACACGGGGTGAGTGGGTATCTCTGTATCAGGAGTAATGACACGGGGTGAGTGGGTATCTCTGTATCAGGAGTAAGGATACGGGGTGAGTGAGTATCTCTGTATCAGGAGTAATAACACGGGGTGAGTGGGTATCTGTGTATCAGGAGTAATGACACGGGGTGAGTGGGTATCTCTGTATCAGGAGTAATAACACGGGATGAGTGGGTATCTCTGTATCAGGAGTAATAACATGGGGTGAGTGGGTATCTCTGTATCAGGAGTAATGATACGGGGTGAGTGGGTATCTCTGTACCAGGAGTAATAACACGGGGTGAGTGGGTATCTCTGTATCAGGAGTAATAACACGGGGTGAGTGGGTATCTCTGTATCAGGAGTAATGATACGGGGTGAGTGGGTATCTCTGTATCAGGAGTAATAACACGGGGTGAGTGGGTATCTCTGTATCAGGAGTAATAACACGGGGTGAGTGGGTATCTCTGTATCAGGAGTAATAACACGGGGTGAGTGGGTATCTCTGTATCAGGAGTAATAACACGGGGTGAGTGGGTATCTGTGTATCAGGAGTAATAACACGGGGTGAGTGGGTATCTGTGTATCAGGAGTAATGATACGGGGTGAGTGGGTATCTCTGTATCAGGAGTAATAACACGGGGTGAGTGGGTATCTCTGTATCAGGAGTAATAACACGGGGTGAGTGGGTATCTGTGTATCAGGAGTAATGATACAGGGTGAGTGGGTATCTGTGTATCAGGAGTAATGACACGGGGTGAGTGGGTATCTGTGTATCAGGAGTAATGATACGGGGTGAGTGGGTATCTCTGTATCAGGAGTAATGACACGGGGTGAGTGGGTATCTCTGTGTATCAGGAGTAATAACACGGGGTGAGTGGGTATCTCTGTATCAGGAGTAATGACACGGGGTGAGTGGGTATCTCTGTGCCAGGAGTAATGAGTGGGTATCTCTAGATTCGGCTTGTCTGCCCTGGGTGGTTTGCTACTTGCCCTGACCTATTGCCTGAACTAGGACTGTGTTTATTCTCTTCTCCTTACACACTGCTGAGGTCTGTGAATTATTTTATTATTACATTTATTTGGGCCTCAGTATGTTTGGTAGGGGGTTACTCAGAAGCAGTTCAATTAAGTATTGAGTTAGCCTTTAGGTAGGACAGGTATCGAGAGCAATGAGACAGAATTGGGTTGACCCAGGATAAGGGCAGTCTCGGTTCAGACTGAACTGTTGAAAGACAGCGATAAAATACCATTGGGCCTTAAGGTTCAGAGCATTAGAGTGCATGCGACGTGTGTTGCAATGGGCACAACTGGACTTCACCTGTTCTCACATCTCCCCCCCACAGGTAATTATGGGAGGGGGAAGGAAATACATGTTCCCTAAAAACACTTCTGACGTGGAGTACCCCAATGATGACAAGTCAAGCGGCACTCGATTGGATGGACTGAACCTGACCCAAATCTGGCTGGATCAAAAACCCAATAAAAAGGTAAATTCGACCAATTCTATGCCACGTGTGTATGATGCCCCTTGGGAATGAAGGGTTTGTATTGCCCAGTGCCAAAGGCCTTACCTGGCATATACAGGGTTGGAGACATCTCGTGGTTGGGGTTGTGGTTGACTCTACTGTGGGCCTCAGTCTGAAAACCTAAAGATAAACCAAAACCAGGTTAAGATTTAGAGAACTAAAGAAACATACAACAATCTATAGCACTGCTGAGTTTCTGCACAGGGGCCTCTGGCCAACAAATCCACAAGAACTCAGCACTTGGGCTCCATGGCAGGAGGAGAACCAATGAGTAAAGGCCAAAGAACATATTCCCCTTCTGTACAGCAAGGAAACCACTATATAAACTGTACATGCACAGGAACCCCCATGTCACACACCAGTAGCACCCCAATATGTCACACGTTAAACACTATAAACTCCTCCCATCCACAGGCCGCTCGCTATGTTTGGAACAGGGAACAGCTTTTGTCTGTGAAGCCAGAAGCAGTAGATCATCTGCTCGGTAAGTGTGTTGCACTTCTATACAGTCACCTATGTGTATATATACAATAAGCGATACCCTCGTACTGGAACAGGGCACCTCCCACCCATATGATGCCCCTGTGCATATAAATAATAATGACTGTTTCTTCTTCAGGACTATTTGAGCCAGTGGACATGCCCTATGAGTTGGAGAGAAATACCACCATGGACCCGTCTCTGCCTGAAATGGTGGAAATGGCAATTAAAATATTGGGGAAAAACCCAATGGGATTCTTCCTCCTTGTAGAAGGTGAGTCCAGTCTGGTACCATGAGCAGTGCAGAGTGTCCCCATTAAATCAATGAGAAAGCCAACGAGTACAATGGGCAGTTACCCTCAGAACTACAGAGCTTTAGTGATGGACCTGACATTGGATTATGGTCTGTTGGAGGAGTTGAAGGTATAAGGGGAGCAGTTCTAGGTACAATGGTGAAGTAGAACGTGGGGTTCTAGGTGTAGTTAATGGACTGATGTCTTGTTCTCAGGTGGAAGAATAGACCATGGACACCATGAGGGGAAGGCAAAGCAAGCGCTGCATGAGGCTGTACAAATGGACGTCGCTATTGGAGTATCAGGGAACATGACGTCAGTAGAAGACACCCTCACAGTGGTCACCGCCGATCACTCCCACGTCTTCACCTTCGGAGGTTACACTTATCGAGGGAACTCAATCTTTGGTAGGTTCTCATACACATTTACCTCAACCTTCAATCAGTTGAGCCTAATTAAGGGACAGCCCCCACCCCAGGTTAACTCTACCCCAAGTTCCCTTGAGACTGGTGCAGGGCCCCTTGGGATAGATTAGGGGTCTCTCCAGCTAACATGATATTTCCGTGACTACTGCACTCCATGTGAGCACTAGGTGGGTTTCAGCACACAAGCAAAATGGAGCCCCAGTTTGACATGTAACATACATGACCCGGCAGCTGTTTTCTGTTCTCAGGTTTGGCTCCAGCTCCCAGTGACTTGGACCTAAAGCCTTTCACTTCCATCCTCTATGGGAACGGCCCAGGCTACAAACTGGTCAACGGCCAAAGGGAAAACGTCTCCAGTGTGGATTTTTGTAAGTAGCGGGGAGTAGCGGGGAGTTGTTAGTGATGTGCCAGCAGTTGTCTTTTTCTCTAGTTGAACTTTAACTCACAAATTGCTAAATATTACTCTGGAGAACCGTTTCAGCCAAACTGTGATCCTTTATTAAATAAGTTGCACTTCATGTTTCGGATCAAAGATCTTTCCTCGGGTGCTTGTGCAATAAATAAAGTAAAGTTATTTGTTGCAGGACATATGGACTTTGTTACATTGAATACAGCTTTGCAGTAAAGCAGGTAGGGAACTAGGACCTGCTACAATGTTTATATATACACAAGACATGTTAAAGCCATGCGCTAAAGAAATAACAATAGCTGCCACTGGTGAGGGTGTAGAATCCCTCTGGGTAGAGAGTTTGACTGGACAAAAGGTAACAAAGAATTCTCATTGGTGTATGTTATAAACCACCTGGTATAAGTGTCGAGTATGAAGCCCAGTTACTCTTGCACATACAAGCGGCTTCACAGCTGGGTCACGTTGTTGCTATGGGCGACTTCATCTGGATTCTGGGATGGCAGTGGATGTGATTTACTTAGACTTTGCTAAAGCATTTGATACAGTGCCACACAGAAGGTTACTGGTTAAATGAAGGAATGTTGGCCTGGAACATAGTATTTGTACCTGGATAGAGAACTGGCTAAAAGATAGACTACAAAGAGTGGTGGTAAATGGAACATTTTCTAATTGGACCAGTGTTGTTAGTGGAGTACCGCAGGGCTCTGTACTAGGTCCCTTGCTTTTCAACTTGTTTATTAATGACCTGGAGGTGGCCATTGAAAGTACTGTTTCTATTTGTGCAGATGAGACTAAATTGTGCAGAACTATAGGTTCCATGCAGGATGCTGCCACTTTGCACAGTGATTTGTCTAAACTGGAAAACTGGGCAGCAAACTGGAAAATGAGGTTCAATGTTGATAAATGCAGGTTATGCACTTTGGCAAAAATAATATAAATGCAAGTTATACACTAAATGGCAGTGTGTTGGGAGTTTCCTTAAATGAGAAGGATCTTGGGGTCTTTGTAGATAACAAGTTGTCTAATTCTGGGCAGTGTCATTCTGTGGCTACTAAAGCAAATAAAGTTCTTGTATAAAAAAGGGCATTAACTCAAGGGATGAAACATAATTGTGTCTCTTTATAGGTCCCTGGTGAGGCCTCATCTGGAGTATGGGGGCAGTTTTGGACTCCAGTCCTTAAGAGGGATATAAATGAGCTGGAGAGAGTGCAGAGACTAAGTGCAACTAAACTGGTTAGAGGGAGGGAAGAGTTAAATTATGAGGGGAGACTGACAAGGTTGGGGTTGATTTCTCTGGGGGAAAAAAGGCGCTTGTGAGGGGACATGATTAGACTTTACAAGTACATTAGAGGACATTATAGACAAATAGCAGGGGACCTTTTTACCCATAAAGAGAATCACGTACCAGAGGCCTCCCCTTCAGACTAGAGGAAAAGAAGTTTCATTTAAAGGAACAGAGTAGGGGGTTCATCACAGTGAGGACAGTGAGGTTGGGGAATGCACTGCCGGGTGATGATTCAGTTAATGACTATAAGAGGGACTTGGATGATTTCTTGGACAGACATAATACAAAGGTTATTGTGATACTAAACTCTATAGTTAGTATAGATATGGGTATATATCATTTATGTGACAGTAGGGAGGGCTGTGTGTATGGGGCTGGGTTTTCATTTGGAGGGGTTGGACTTGATGGACTGTCTTTTTTCAAACCAATTTAACTGTGTAACTATCTATATAACTAACTATATAACAATGTAACATTGCACTATTGCTTTTTATACTTGTGTGCTGTGATTGGAGTCGGCCTCTAGAGGGCAGTGCTGCAGAAGGAAGATTCTAAACATGTAATGTAATGTGTGTGGCCAGACAGAGGAGCTGACACACTTTTGTTTTGGTGATAAATTGGTCATTGGGTTATGCACATTGTAAACAAGAAGCTGAGGGAGGATCCTTTGATCCGAAACATTTAGTGCAACTTATTAAATAAAGGATCACAGTTTGGCTGAAACGGTTCTCCAAAGTAATATTTAGAAATTTGTGAAGTCAGGGAGGTGTTGCGATACCTGACTGCGTGATGAACAACAAGGGAAGCCTTTAGTTATATTTCACTTATACAGCTCAACTTTAACTCCCTGCAACTCAGTTTCACTGAACCCAAAGGCAGAGGCGACAAGTTCAGCAGCCCAAGGGGTTAATTTGGTTCTTTATTGCTCAGGTGAAGGGGCACTGGGGGGCTTGTAGTGTAACGTGTAGTTCATCAATGCATTAGTGCAGTTAAACACCCCCCCCCCGTTATATACTGTATTAGCCACATTATGTTCTGCAGGGCGCACAATGGGCAACTGGTTCCACCATTAAAGGGGAAGTTCACCTAAAGCTTTTTTGCCCAACGATAAAAATCAGAAGCAACTCCCCAATATCCATTTATTGTTCATTCTCACTGGGTTATTAAGACTCCTGACACAATGTAGCAAGTGAGTTGATTAAAGCTGATTGACCAGAAATTGACAAGCCTTATATTTGCCCATTTAAACCACTTTAAACCATTTAGAATGACCCAATTCCTTGTTCCTTTTGCAGCTCAGTCCAACTACTTGGCCCAGTCGGCGGTTCCCCTGCGCATGGAGACCCACGGGGGGGAGGACGTGGCTGTGTTTGCCAAGGGCCCGATGGCCCACCTCCTGCATGGAGTCCATGAACAGAACTATATCCCCCATGTAATGGCTTATGCCTCGTGTATTGGGCACAACCAGGACCACTGTACATCCAGCAGAGGAAATGACGGAGCCAGAACTTCTCTGATTCTCCTCTCTGTTCTGCTGCCCATCTTTTCCCTCCAGCTTTTCTATTAAAGGGACCAAGCACAATAAAAATAAAACTACCCTGCCCGTCCCTGATAGAGAATCGTCTCCCCTATTTATATGAGGGCACTACCCCCCAACATTCCATTTCAGAGGTTATTTACTTTGTTATTATGTGATACAGGGGAGCCCCAGTGGGGGGGGTGGGCAATTATAGATTTTTTATTTGATTAAAGGGGGTGCAAAAGGACCTCCTAACTGATACATTGAATTATAAGGGGTGACCAGACACATCGATAGGGCAAAAGCCACCAGAATTGATAAGATGTGAGAGAAAAAAAGAGTTTGCATTTCCACTAACTAAACTCATGAATTCATTGGCCAGACTGGAGAAGGACCCGCACAGCAGCCAATCAGCTCTGATCTTTTTTGTAATGTCACTGAAATAAACCTCTCCCTGTCCAATCAGATTCCCCTCCATCATCTCTATCAATAACTTTGTACTGTTTTCTGCATTTGTGACATTCAATTCAATGCCCAGAGCAAATGCCCTTTCTCCTGAGGACACAGGCTCTCGACTATAGAGATAAGACAATATAATTCGATTTATAGAATGCAAGCTTTTGGGACAACCGAGATCCCTGTCTTGTTAGGATAACAGAGCCTATTTTGATCCCGTACTCTGAACTCAGCACTGCTTTAATAACAGTAAGGAAGATTTGTAGCAGCCCTTCTGGTTGCCAAAGGCAATGTCCCTAGCAACCAGCTCATATTCTTATTTTAATACACACAAAGGCACAGCAGGTAAATGGTCAGTGGCACAGGGATCATAATAAAAGCCCAAGGTTTCCCTTTAAAGGGGTGGGTCATATTTTAATTAACGTTTAGTAAGATCTGCACATTTACATCCGAAGACTACTTGCAACTTGTCCTCATTTTATGGCAATCAAATTATTTCACTTTTTGTTCAGTGTGGATAGGGATGTAGCGAACGGCGGAAAAAATGCAAACGGTTCGCGAACGTCGCGAACCCCATAGACTTCAATGGGAAGGCGAATTTTAAAAGCTAGAAAAGACATTTCTGGCCAGAAAAATGATTTTAAAGTTGTTTAAAGGGTGCAACGACCTGGACAGTGGCATGCCAGAGGGGGATCAAGGGCAAAAATGTATCTGAAAAATCCATTGTTGACACAGCGCTGCGTTTTGTGCTGTAAAGGGCAGAAATCACACTACGTCACTCAGGTGGTGTTTCTGGACACGGAATGTGAAAAAGCTCACACAGCTAGGTGGCACTTGGTTAAAGACTGGGCAAACAATGCCTGCAAGGGCAACGTATACAGTAGTGGGTACGGAATATATTATTGCTGCTGTAAAAACATCACTCAGGTGATGTTTACGGACACGGAATTATTATTGTTATTTAGACAGAATGTGAAAAAGCTCACACAGCTAGGTGGCACTTGCATACCTCCCAACTGTCCCTCTTTTGACCACTCAACCCCCTGTCCCTCTTTTGTACTGGAAAGTCCCTCTTTTCTCTGCACTGAACAGCCAGAAAAAAACCAGTTTCTAACTTAATTGGCTTTTGGCAGAGAGTTCAGAACAGCTAACAGGTGCAAATAAGATACTTTGTAACAATTTTGACTCTGGTTGGTGCTGGTAGTGGTGAACTACTAGGAGGAGCAGCACACCAGTCCCACTCCCCAACACAGCTAGACTAATAGCACTGGGCTCTTATAGTAGCAAAGTAAAAAAACAAAAAATAAAATAAAAGCAGTCCTTACAAGGACTATTGGGTTATTACAGCAGTCAGCAGATGAGATCAGAAGAGATCAGTGCCCACAGCAGCTACATACAGAGCACTGCAGTAGAAGGTAGATTACTAGCCAGCAAAGCTACCTAACCTAAACTCACTGTCCCTCAAATCCCTGCAGAGTTCTGTCCCTACAATACAGAGCAGTATCAAGTAGATTACTAGCCATCAAAGTTACTATCAACTGTCCCTCAAATCACTAACAGCTCTCTCCCTACACTAGCTCTTCCAAGCACACACAGGCAGAATGAAAAAACGCTGCAGGGCTTCAGTTTATATATGGAAGGGGAGTGGTCCAGGGGGTGTGGGGGTGGTCCAGGAGGGAGAGCTTCCTGATTGGCTGCCATGTATCTGCTGCTCTGGGGTGAGAGGGCAAAAATAAGCGCCAGGTAAGGCGAACCCTACAATGGCGAACGTCGCGCGACGTTCGCGAACATTCGGCGGACGCGAACGGTCGATGTTCGCGTGAATTAGTTCGCGGGCGAACAGTCCGCGACATCCCTGAGTGTGGAATTTCAGCAGCTATCTGGTTGCTAGGGCCTAGTTTATCCTAGCAACCAGGCAGTGGCGTGTAAGAGAGAGCTGACTAAATAAGAGAATAAAATAACACAATGAGACTATATTCTCATGGAACAGCAGTTTTTAACTGACAGCTAAAAAGAGGAATTGCGTGTGAATTTAAATGAATTTTCTCAATGAGATTCCCAGGACCCCCAGCACGGACCCCCTGGAGCGGATTTTATGCGGCCGGTGCCAAACTCAGCTGAGAATTGTCATTAGAAGATGGGGGAACCAATAGGGAAAGATGATGCCAGGGGCCCGTCCTACATCAGTAGCAAATTACACCCCAGGGGGTCCTGCACCGAGGGACTGTGGGTAATATAAAAGGGAATTTGGGGTTTTAATTCTTGTTTGGATATTTGTACAGTTCCTGCACCAGACCCTGGGAATTATAGGTCCCTGCAGCTGCTATTAAACTACAACTCCCAGCAGCCCCGCCAGGCAGCTGTTTGAATGCACGGTCAGAGCTGTAGTTCAACATCCCTTCCTTGTATACAGCGACCTGCCAGTCTGCCCAGTTTGGACAATAGTTGAGCCAAGATTTGCCCCTCACTCCAAATATCAGATCCCGCCCCTGTCTAGACTCCACCCCCTAATTCCATCTTCTGCCCAGATCAATGTATTTCTACCCGGGTCCAACAAGCAGCTTCTCCATAGGGTGGTGTTTCCCTTTAATATGATGTATACTGTCCCTTTAATTACATGTTGTTTATAATAGGGGTCCCCAGTGGGCTAAACCTGTGTGTGGGGGTGTAACCACATGTAGGGGCCACACATCAGGCAGGTCAGGGCAAAAAGCCGAGCCCCCCCATGTCAGACAAAGCCGAGCCCTGCTGGGCCATAAATAACGGCTCAGGGAGTTCTTATTGGCTGATCAAAGTGCAGGGAAGCCGGGATTGGCCGGTTATAATATTAGGAACGACTGGGGCACTGCCAGGGCACAGGGGGTATTTTGGGGGCAGCCTCTCAGCATTTATAGAAACCCTCAGTAGAAACGCAGGGATCAATGGCCCATTAGGAATGTCGATAAGACAAATGGTTTGGCCGGGACCTCAGGGGGGGGGACAAGTTGCCCTTTAAATATGAAATATTCCAGTTTAAAGAGAAAACACCACTTATTCATTGGCTCTTTGACTTTCTATAAAATCTCAGTAAATCCCATTGGCTCATTATTCATGTGACAACCTACTCCCTGCCAGCCATGTGCGAGGCCTATGGGGGCCCCCCAGTGTTCCTACGTCGCCATTACAGGGGGCCAGTTACTGTGTGAATAGAACCCCCCTGGCACTTTGCTCAGAAAGAGGGGCCCAACAGACAAGAACTTCCCCAGCCAATAAGAGCAGCAGAAACACCGACTGATCCAGGAGGGAACAAGGGCCCTGCTCACAAGAGCTTACAATCTAAAGCCATAAGTGGGCGGTGCCAGTACTGGGAGGGAGGGGGCACAACAGACCATTAGCTCCCTAATTATATGGATATTTGTGTTTATGTAGATGAGGGGAAGCTGCACAATTCAGGGTACAGTTGGGGATCTGGTGAGGGGTCCCATGGGAGTAAGTGGGGGGATTGGCATGTTTTGTTATAATGGATCGAACCAGTTGATTGTGCCCCTGTTGGGCAGGACCAGTGAGACAATATTAGGCTATAGGAATTCTGGGGCAACTGAACAGCCCAATAAATAGTGTCACTTGTTGCCAGTCTGGGAAATTGTCCCCTGGATGGGGGGCTCCTCACTCCCTTCCCCATATATCCCCCGACACTGGCTGTATCACCCCCATACCCACTGGTCACTTAAACTGCCCCACATTTACCCACCCTCCCCCATCCAGCCCCCAATTGAGGTGACAAAGTGCAAATAAAACAGGTTATTGTCCTACCTGGAGGGGTACAGGGCTCAGCCGATCCCAAACAGAGACCCCTAAAATCAACTTCTCCTTTCAGCCCAAAAACCAGAGCTTCCCCTCCCCCCCCCACCTCTATATATGGATCAGGGGCCAATCAGCAGTTTCCCTAATTAACTCATTCCTTCCCAGAGCCAGATCTGCTGTAAACAGGCTTATCCCTTTAAGTGTCGGCAGCTATAAACTTCCCATGATGCACGGCTGATCTCCTGCAAGCCAACCTATCCCTTTAATTGGGGACAAATATAATACCCCCATGATGCACGGCTGATTATAGATGCGATACATCTGCCCAAACACCCAGTGCCAGTACAATACAGTATATATAATATATAGTATATAGCACAGTGTACAGTATATATAGTTTATAGTACATGGCACAGTATACAGTATATATAGTACAGTATATATAGTATATAGCACAGTATACAGTATATATATATATAGTACAGTATACAGGTATATAGTATATAGCACAGTATACAGTATATATATATATATATATAGTACAGTATACAGGTATATAGTATATAGTACAGTATACAGTATATATTACAGTATACAGTATATATAGTTTACAGCACAGTATACAGTATATATAGCGCAGCAGCTGAAAGACTAATATGACATCCCTGGGGGACAAGTAAGAGATTGAGGTATTTTGGGATTCATGATAAACATTATTGGGTGCCCATGAGGGGGGTTTCAGAACCTCCATGTACCCTTGTATGTGGGCTGCCAGTAGTTATTATAGATCCTATAGACAGAGCAAGTCATAAAGCTGCTGGGTTTGGATTGGACATTGGGCTCTGCAGCAAGAAGATCAGTTGTTGAACTACAACTCCCAGCATCCCATGAGAGCTACAGATGACAGATACAGGCCACACACCAGGAGGTGGATCATTTCTATAAGAAAAGGAATTAATTCTGCATTTGGCTGACCCAATATTTTGCAGGGAAACGGTGGAATTTGGTCACACTCTCCCCCCGACCTTCTACACTTGGGCTACACGGAGAAAGAAAAACCAGAGAATAACATGGAATTAGTCAACAAGTCACAGCCCAGAATATCTGCAGAGAGATGAGGTTAAACCCATAAAGGTTCTTATTTCCACCGTGCGGAACTAAATGATCACCGAGCAGAGTCTTAATATTGACTCATTCCCTGACCCCAAAGGGAACTGGTAAAATCCAGAATGGAGGGACCCTGGTGATTTTATTATATTTTATATAAATTATCTCCAGCATCTGATATTATGGTTAGAAACACCAGGGTCCTATTTCTGTAGGGAAATGAGAGTAGCCAGAACCCTTCCAACCAGTGGTACAGACTGATACATTAGATAGGTACAAGGAAGGGTCGGATGCTTTATTCACCAGTAGCTCCTCCCAGCAGACAGGAGGGAGCCAATGAGATTAGAGGAGGGAAAGGGGTGTTACAGGGAGAGCTGGGAAGTGAATCAGGGGTACAGGCTGATACATTAGATAGGTACAAGGAAGGGTCGGATGCTTTATTCACCAGTAGCTCCTCCCAGCAGACAGGAGGGAGCCAATGAGATTAGAGGAGGGAAAGGGGTGTTACAGGGAGAGCTGGGAAGTGAATCAGTGGTACAGACTGATACATTAGATAGGTACAAGGAAGTGTCGGATGCTTTATTCACCAGTAGCTCCTCCCAGCAGACAGGAGGGAGCCAATGAGATTAGAGGAGGGAAAGGGGTGTTACAGGGAGAGCTGGGAAGTGAATCAGGGGTACAGGCTGATACATTAGATAAATATAAGGAAGGGTCGGATGCTTTATTCACCAGTAGCTCCTCCCAGCAGACAGGAGGGAGCCAATGAGATTAGAGGAGGGAAAGGGGTGTTACAGGGAGAGCTGGGAAGTGAATCAGTGGTACAGGCTGATACATTAGATAGGTACAAGGAAGGGTCGGATGCTTTATTCACCAGTAGCTCCTCCCAGCAGACAGGAGGGAGCCAATGAGATTAGAGGAGGGAAAGGGGTGTTACAGGGAGAGCTGGGAAGTGAATCAGGGGTACAGGCTGATACATTAGATAGGTATAAGGAAGGGTCGGATGCTTTATTCACCAGTAGCTCCTCCCAGCAGACAGGAGGGAGCCAATGAGATTAGAGGAGGGAAAGGGGTGTTACAGGGAGAGCTGGGAAGTGAATCAGTGGTAGAGGCTGATACATTAGATAGGTATAAGGAAGGGTCAGATGCTTTATTCACCAGTAGCTCCTCCCAGCAGACAGGAGGGAGCCAATGAGATTAGAGGAGGGAAAGGGGTGTTACAGGGAGAGCTGGGAAGTGAATCAGTGGGTAAATAGAATCACAGCACCATCCAAAGCGTATTTTTTCTTAAAAAGCCTTTATTGCATTCTCTGGCTTGGATCTCGAATGAACAACGTTTCAGGCCTATGTGGCCCTTTGTCAAGTTAACAAATTACTGCTGATTGCACAGTTTTATACTCACATATTAGATCGCCCTCTAGGTGCCAACAATCAAAATTGATTGATACAAAAAAGAGGGACATAAAGGCAACATTGTCAGATACATTATAGTATATGGAAAAGTGTCCACTTATTTCCTGTAGATTCTATTCTTCCTGTAAAGGATTTAATTCTCATAGTATGGTATCTGCAAGACAATAAAAATGACCAATGTTTGTGGACAAAATGATTTAATACTAATATTAAAATTAAAAACAATCATTAAAATACTATCGGTATATGGGATGTAAGTCATATTCGCGATTAAGGCCATGGGGTTCCAGTGTTTCTAGGCGACGTATCCATTGTGCTTCCTTTTTTAGCAACATTTTAACGCGGTCGCCGCCGCGCCGAGGTTTTGGAATATTGTCAATTACCTGAAACTTTAATTGCTGGACCCCATGACCCTTCTCAGCGAAATGACTAGAAACCGCTTGATCTAGTTTTTTTAGTTTCACTGCCGATTTGTGTTCCCGTATTCTGTCTTTTACGGCACGAGTTGTCTGCCCTACATAAAGTCGACCACATGGGCACTTAATTGCATAAATTGCAAATGTGGTATTGCATGTATAAAAACCATGGATCTTTATCGGGGTGCCTTTTCGGGGATGATGTACAACATCGCTTTTAAGGGCATTCGAGCAACAGTTACACGACAGGCAAGGGAAGGTGCCCATATTTCTAGGGCGCAAAACCCGTTCTTCCCTTGAACATCCTCCCAAATCTGATTTTACTAGTGTAGATCCTATGGTATTGTTCTTTTTATATGACATAAGTGGCATGTTTTGGAAAAATTCTACCTCAGGGACCCCATCCCTCAATATGCCCCAATGTTTTCGTATGATTTTAGCTACCTCTTGGCTCACTGTATTAAATTTCGAAACAAAGGGGATGCGCTTGAGTTCCCCCTTGTTCTCACATTGGAGACTTGCATGTGAGGCTTCGATTCCCTCACGTTGTTTTTTGAGGAGCCCTGGGGGATAACCTCTCTGGAGAAAATTTTTTCCATTTCATCTAACCTCTCCTGTTGCAAACTACTCTCTGTCACTATTCGCTTTACGCGAACAAATTGTGATTTCGGTAGCGATTTCTTAGTTTGTATAGGGTGAAATGAATTATAATGAAGTAGAGTATTTCTGTCTGAGGACTTGCGAAACAAATCCGTAGTCAGAGTATCCCCCTTCCTTATAATAGAGGTGTCCAAAAATGCAATCTGTTCACTGCTAGAATTCAAGGTAAATTTTATAAAGGGTAAGGCAGTGTTGATCTCTTGGTGGAATAAGTTGAGGGTACACGGTGGCCCCGTCCATATAGCGAACATGTCATCGATAAAACGAAACCACGCAACGCAATGTTGCTTAAATAATATATTTGGATAGATAAATTTTAGTTCAAATTCATTCATGAAAATGTTCGCATATGACGGGGCCACGTTCGAACCCATGGCCGTACCCCTTTTCTGTGTAAAGAAACTGTCTTGAAACATAAAATAATTATTATATAGGACTAACTCAAGACATTGCATTATGAACCTTTTTTGTGATCCATCCATGGTTGGATCCTCAGTCAGTTCGATGCGGACAGCCTCCAAACCCCCATCATGTGGGATGGAGGTGTAGAGACTCTCCACATCAAACGTGACCAGGATCGCATGCGATGGAACATGTTTAAATTTTTCCAGTTTCAGCAAAAAATCATTTGTGTCCTTCCAATAAGATCTATGTTTCAAGACATAACCATTAATCATTTTGTCAACAAAAATAGAGAGCGGAGACAAGACAGAATTTATGCAAGAAACAATTGGGCGGCCAGGTGGATTGTCTAGCCGTTTGTGAATTTTTGGCAATATATAGAAAATGGGGGTAACTGGGGCGGTTTGTTGGAGAAATTGTGCTAATGTAGGATCAATTACTTTCAGCTGTAGAGCATCCATGATAAGGTGCTCTACCTTTTTCTGTATGGCAAATAAAGGGTTAACCTTAACGCAGTCATAAGTATCAGTGTCTTGTAATTGTCGCTTTATTTCGCTAATGTACATAGTCTTATCCATAATCACTATGGCTCCGCCCTTATCAGCCGGTTTAACTATTAACGTATCATTCTGTTTGATTGCTGACAATGCATTATATTCACTAGCGGAAATATTATAAGGTATTTTATGTAGCTCCCCATTTCTATATTTAGCCTCCAAATTCACCATATCACGTTTAACTTGAGTTACAAATGCATCAACAAAAACATTACCCTCATCGGGTCTATAAGTGCTAGGGGTCTTCAATCCCAAAGAATGTCCCATAAAGGTGTTAATACAAGGGTTAGCCCAATCGCTTGTATTTTTTGCAAATTGTGTTTTTAATTTGATGTCTCTGAAAAAGCGATACAGTTCTAGATCTAGCTGAAAGAAATCTGGGCCAGTCACTAGGGCATAGGATAGCCCCTTAGCTAGAACTTGTTGCTGGTCTGGCGTGAGTGAAATGCTAGATATATTTACCACTATCTCCGCCTGCGGTAGGTTTTTATACATGCAATACCACATTTGCAATTTATGCAATTAAGTGCCCATGTGGTCGACTTTATGTAGGGCAGACAACTCGTGCCGTAAAAGACAGAATACGGGAACACAAATCGGCAGTGAAACTAAAAAAACTAGATCAAGCGGTTTCTAGTCATTTCGCTGAGAAGGGTCATGGGGTCCAGCAATTAAAGTTTCAGGTAATTGACAATATTCCAAAACCTCGGCGCGGCGGCGACCGCGTTAAAATGTTGCTAAAAAAGGAAGCACAATGGATACGTCGCCTAGAAACACTGGAACCCCATGGCCTTAATCGCGAATATGACTTACATCCCATATACCGATAGTATTTTAATGATTGTTTTTAATTTTAATATTAGTATTAAATCATTTTGTCCACAAACATTGGTCATTTTTATTGTCTTGCAGATACCATACTATGAGAATTAAATCCTTTACAGGAAGAATAGAATCTACAGGAAATAAGTGGACACTTTTCCATATACTATAATGTATCTGACAATGTTGCCTTTATGTCCCTCTTTTTTGTATCAATCAATTTTGATTGTTGGCACCTAGAGGGCGATCTAATATGTGAGTATAAAACTGTGCAATCAGCAGTAATTTGTTAACTTGACAAAGGGCCACATAGGCCTGAAACGTTGTTCATTCGAGATCCAAGCCAGAGAATGCAATAAAGGCTTTTTAAGAAAAAATACGCTTTGGATGGTGCTGTGATTCTATTTACGTATTGTTTATCCGGTTGGAGTGGACAACCCTGCACGTGCACCATTTCGATAAAATTTTGGTTTGGGTGAGTGCTGACCAATTACTCCATAAGTGAATCAGTGGTACAGGCTGATACATTAGATAGGTACAAGGAAGGGTCGGATGCTTTATTCACCAGTAGCTCCTCCCAGCAGACAGGAGGGAGCCAATGAGATTAGAGGAGGGAAAGGGGTGTTACAGGGAGAGCTGGGAAGTGAATCAGGGGTACAGGCTGATACATTAGATAGGTACAAGGAAGGGTCGGATGCTTTATTCACCAGTAGCTCCTCCCAGCAGACAGGAGGGAGCCAATGAGATTAGAGGAGGGAAAGGGGTGTTACAGGGAGAGCTGGGAAGTGAATCAGGGGTAAAGGCTGATACATTAGATAGGTACAAGGAAGGGTCGGATGCTTTATTCACCAGTAGCTCCTCCCAGCAGACAGGAGGGAGCCAATGAGATTAGAGGAGGGAAAGGGGTGTTACAGGGAGAGCTGGGAAGTGAATCAGGGGTACAGGCTGATACATTAGATAGGTACAAGGAAGGGTCGGATGCTTTATTCACCAGTAGCTCCTCCCAGCAGACAGGAGGGAGCCAATGAGATTAGAGGAGGGAAAGGGGTGTTACAGGGAGAGCTGGGAAGTGAATCAGGGGTAAAGGCTGATACATTAGATAGGTACAAGGAAGGGTCGGATGCTTTATTCACCAGTAGCTCCTCCCAGCAGACAGGAGGGAGCCAATGAGATTAGAGGAGGGAAAGGGGTGTTACAGGGAGAGCTGGGAAGTGAATCAGGGGTACAGGCTGATACATTAGATAGGTACAAGGAAGGGTCGGATGCTTTATTCACCAGTAGCTCCTCCCAGCAGACAGGAGGGAGCCAATGAGATTAGAGGAGGGAAAGGGGTGTTACAGGGAGAGCTGGGAAGTGAATCAGGGGTAAAGGCTGATACATTAGATAGGTACAAGGAAGGGTCGGATGCTTTATTCACCAGTAGCTCCTCCCAGCAGACAGGAGGGAGCCAATGAGATTAGAGGAGGGAAAGGGGTGTTACAGGGAGAGCTGGGAAGTGAATCAGGGTACAGGCTGATACATTAGATAGGTACAAGGAAGGGTCGGATGCTTTATTCACCAGTAGCTCCTCCCAGCAGACAGGAGGGAGCCAATGAGATTAGAGGAGGGAAAGGGGTGTTACAGGGAGAGCTGGGAAGTGAATCAGGGGTAAAGGCTGATACATTAGATAGGTACAAGGAAGGGTCGGATGCTTTATTCACCAGTAGCTCCTCCCAGCAGACAGGAGGGAGCCAATGAGATTAGAGGAGGGAAAGGGGTGTTACAGGGAGAGCTGGGAAGTGAATCAGGGGTACAGGCTGATACATTAGATAGGTACAAGGAAGGGTCGGATGCTTTATTCACCAGTAGCTCCTCCCAGCAGACAGGAGGGAGCCAATGAGATTAGAGGAGGGAAAGGGGTGTTACAGGGAGAGCTGGGAAGTGAATCAGGGGTAAAGGCTGATACATTAGATAGGTACAAGGAAGGGTCGGATGCTTTATTCACCAGTAGCTCCTCCCAGCAGACAGGAGGGAGCCAATGAGATTAGAGGAGGGAAAGGGGTGTTACAGGGAGAGCTGGGAAGTGAATCAGGGGTACAGGCTGATACATTAGAGAGGTATAAGAAGGTCCTTAATTTAAATATCAAAGGCATTTGGGATCAACATAAATCCATGAGGCATCAGGTTATTGGCACAAGTAGAATTAGATCCAAAGAAAGTCAAACTGATAAAACAGAAGCAAAAAAATAGCATTTCAATTAGTAACAATACAAGTTAGAACTAACAGAAATTAGATACAAAATGCCTTTGATATTTATCCTCACTAAGGACATTCATTTTTCTATGTTTTCCCTTGTTTTCTCTATGGATTATCGACTTTACATGAGGCTTCTGAAAGTTTTTTGGACTTCATATGTGGACTTTTATTGTTTTTTTTATTTATTTGTTATTTATTAATTGACCTTACTACACACCTGCTGTCACAGCCACTCATTATGTTGTTAATTGGTTAAGCTTTAGGGCTCTTACAGACGTGCGTTTGAAGCTGCGCTCCCCTGTGTTCCCTTTTTATGCGTTCAGCCGCAGGGGAGCGCAGGAGTAGACGCATTTTTGTTAATGGGGCTGTACTCACACAGATACATGCAGGCGTCGAACGCAGGAAAAATGCAGCATGTTGGGTCTCAACCTGCGTTGCCTGCATGTACCTGTGTGAGTCCAGCCCCATTAACAAAAATGCGTCTACTCCTGCGCTCCCCTGCGGCTGAACGCATAAAAAGGGAACACAGGGGAGCGCAGCTTCAAACGCACGTCTGTAAGAGCCCTAAAATTGTTCTGTGCAACAATATCCTGTATGCTTGGCAAAGGGGTTTACCCGAAACATTACATACCCCAATAAAACTGTAACAAGGGCTCATCCTGATACAATTTATGTTGTGTGCCAAGGTACCCAGATAACAACTCCCTGACACCTCCGCTGAATGATTCAGTTGCCTGTAGGGATGTAGCGAACGTCGGAAAAAAAGTTCGCGAACATATTCGCGAACTTGCGCAAAAATGCGAGCGGTTCGCGAACCCCATAGACTTCAATGGGAAGGCGAACTTTAACATCTAAAAAAAAAATTTCTGGCCAGAAAAATGATTTTAAAGTTGTTTAAAGGGTGCAACGACCTGGACAGTGGCATGCCAGAGGGGGATCAAGGGCAAAAATGTATCTGAAAAATCTGCCTGTGTGTGCTTGGAAGAGATAGTGTAGGGGGAGAGCTGTTAGTGATTTCAGGGACAGATGATAGTAAGTTTGCTGGCTAGTAATCTGCTTGATACTGCTCTGTATTGGAGGGACAGAAGTCTGCAGGGATTTGAGGGACATTTTAGCTTAGGTAGCTTTGCTGGCTAGTAATCTACTGTTCTCTTTAAACAACTGCCATACGTTGACCTTGTAGGCATTGTTTGCCCAGTTTTTTTGGACGCAGCCACTGAAGCACAGTTGCCAGAAAAAATATGCCATATAAATGCTGAAAATAGTCATTTTTCGCCATACGTTGACCTTGTAGACATTGTTTGCCCAGTTTTTTTGGACGCAGCCACTGAAGCACAGTTGCCAGAAAAATTATGCCATATAAATGCTGAAAATATAAATTTTTTTGGTTGCAGCCACTGAAGCACAGAGGCCAGAAAAATTATGCCATATAAATGCTGAAAATATGCATTTTTTTGGTCGCAGCCACTGAAGCACAGTTGCCAGAAAAATATGCCATATAAATGCTGAAAATAGTCATTTTTTGCCATACGTTGACCTTGTAGACATTGTTTGCCCAGTTTTTTGGTTGCAGCCACTGAAGCACAGAGGTCAGAAAAAATTAAACCAGTAGGGTTTGCACCCTAGTTTGTAACGGTGGCGGAGGGAGGAGGAGGACGCTAAAGGACAGCTGTGTGTGGAGTCATGAGGCTTGAAGAGAAGGACAGCTGCATAGAAGTCAGAACAAGTCTTCCGGCGTGCAGTAACCCTCCGAGATCCACCCCTCATTCATTTTAATAAAGGTCAGGTAATCGACACTTTTGTGACCTAGGCGAGTTCTCTTCTCAGTTACAATCCCTCCTGCTGCACTGAAGGTCCTTTCTGAGAGCACACTTGAGGCTGGGCAAGACAAGAGGTTCATGGCAAATTGTGACAGCTCTGGCCACAGATCAAGCCTGCGCACCCAGTAGTCCAGGGGTTCATCGCTCCTCAGAGTGTCGATATCTGCAGTTAATGCCAGGTAGTCCGCTACCTGCCGGTCGAGGCGTTCTTTGAGGGTGGATCCAGAAGGGTTGTGGCGCTGCCTTGGACAGAAAAACATTTGCATGTCTGACGTTACAGACTGGCCAAAGGGCTTTGTCCTTGCAGGTGTGCTCGTGGCAGGATTACTGGCACCTCTGCCCCTGGAATGTTGATGAGTTCCTGAAGTGACATCACCCTTAAAAGCATTGTACAACATGTTTTGCAGGCTGGTTTGTAAATGCCGCATCTTTTCGGACTTGTGGTATGTTGGTAACATTTCTGACACTTTATGCTTGTACCGAGGGTCTAGTAGCGTTGCGACCCAGTACAGGTCCTTCTCCTTAAGCCTCTTGATACGGGGGTCCTTCAACAGGCATGACAGCATGAAAGACCCCATTCTCACAAGGTTGGATGCAGAGCTATCCATCTCCGCTTCCTCATTATCAAGGACTGCATCATCCACGGTCTCCTCCCCCCAGCCACGTACAAGACCAGGGGTCCCCAAAAGGTCACCACTAGCCCCCTGGGAAGCCTGCTCCTGTTGGTCCTCCTCCTCCTCCTCCACAAAGCCACCTTCCTCCTCTGACTCCACTTCTGGCACCTCTCCCTGCGTTGCAGCATGTGCCTGGGTTCGTTCTGGTGATTCCGACCAGAAATCGTGCGCTTCCAGCTCCTCGTCACGCTGGTCTACAGCCTCATCTGTCACTCGTCGCACGGCACGCTCCAGGAAGAAAGCGAAGGGTATTAGGTCGCTGATGGTGCCTTCGGTGCGACTGACCATATTTGTCACCTCTTCAAAAGGTCGCATGAGCCTGCAGGCATCGCGCATAAGCACCCAGTAACGGGGGAAAAAAATCCCCAGCTCTGCAGATCCAGTCCTACCACCCAGTTCAAAAAGGTACTCGTTGACGGCCCTTTGTTGTTGCAGCAGACGTTCCAACATAAGGAGCGTTGAATTCCAGCGAGTCTGGCTGTCAGAAATCAAACGCCTGACTGGCATGTTGTAGCGCTGCTGAATGTCAGCAAGGCGTGCCATGGCTGTGTAGGAACGTCTGAAATGGGCCGACACCTTTCTGGACTGGGTGAGAACGTTCCTGGAATCCTGGGTACTTGGAGACAAAACGTTGGACTATTAAATTTAACACATGTGCCATGCAGGGCACATGTGTTAAATTGCCTAGTCTCAACGCTGCCAACAGATTGCTTCCATTGTCACACACCACTTTTCCGATCTGCAGTTGGTGTGGGGTCAGCCACTGATCGGCCTGTGACTGCAGAGATGACAGGAGTACAGATCCGGTATGGTTTTTGCTTTCCAGGCACGTCATCCCCAAGACAGCGTGACAACGGCGTACCTGGCACGTCGAATAGCCTAGGGGGAGCTGGGGGTGCACAGGTGTGGAGGAGGAGAAGGAGGACCCAGCAGCAGAGTAAGAAGAAGAAGAGGAAGAAGACGAGGTAGAGAGCGATAGAGGAGTAGAGGTGGTGGCAGAACCGCGTGCAATCCGTGGCGGTGACACCAACTCCACTGTTGTTGTTGAGCTACCCATTCCCTGCTTCCCAGCCATTACCAAGTTCACCCAGTGGGCAGTGTAGGTGACATACCTGCCCTGACCATGCTTGGAGGACCATGCGTCAGTAGTCATATGGACCTTTGGCCCAACACTAAGTGACAGAGATGCGGTAACTTGGCTCTGCACATGTTGGTACAGGTGTGGTATTCCCTTTTTAGAAAAAAAATTGCGGCTGGGTACCTTCCACTGCGGTGTACCAATTGCTACAAATTTGCGGAAGGCCTCAGAGTCCACCAGCTGGTATGGTAAAAGCTGGCGGGCTAAGAGTGCAGACAAGCCAGCTGTCAGACGCCGGGCAAGGGGGTGACAGTCTGACATTGGCTTCTTACGCTCAAACATGGCCTTCACAGAAACTTGGCTGGTGGCAGATGACTGGGAATGGGAACAGGTGGTCAAGGTGGAAGGCGGAGTGGAGGGTGGTTCAGACGGGTCAAGGAGAGCAGAGGTAGAGCAGTAAGATGCTGGACCAGAAGGAGTGTGGCTTTTAGTTTGCCTGTTGCCTTTGAGGTGTTGCTCCCAAAGTGCTTTGTGCTTGCCGCTCATGTGCCTTCGCATAGAAGTTGTACCTATGTGGCTGTTGGGCTTACCAAGGCTCAGTTTCTGACTGCACTCATTGCAAATTACAATGCTTTTGTCAGAGGCACACACATTAAAAAAATCCCACACTGCTGACTTTTTGGAAGTGTGCGATCTGGCGGTAACAGTAGAAGTTGGCGGCATTGGCGGCAATGGCGGGTGCGTTGGCCGGCTGAACACAGGTGCCGATACATGTTGTTGCCCTACTGATCCCTGCGGGCTGTCCTCCCTGCTTCTTCTAAGTCTTATTCTCCTACTGCCTCTCTGACTCTCCGTCTCTCCATCTGAACTACCCTCCTCTTGCTCTCTTCTACTAGGCACCCACAAAACATCAATCTCCTCATCATCATTCTCCTCAGATGCATCAATTTCTTCTGACACATCACAGAAGGAAGCAGCAGCGGGGACCTCCTCCTCATCACTCATTATGTCCATCTCTATCGTGTTCTCTGCCAGAATTAAATCTGGTGTAAGGTCCTCATCTCCTTCATCTTCTTCTGCCAATAATGGTTGCGCATTACTCAGTTCAAGAAACTCATGGGAAAATAACTCCTCTGACTCCAGTGAAGAAGGGGCACCGGTGGTGGAGGAAGTGTTACGTGGGGTGGCCATAGCAGTGGAGGATGAGGAGGATGTTGTGGTAAAGTTAGAAACGGTAGAGGATGGGGTGTGCTGTGTAAGCCAGTCAACTACCTCTTCAGCATTTTGGGAGTTCAGGGTCATTGGCTTTTTAAAACTGGGCAATTTGCTAGGGCCACAGGATTGCATAGCAGCACGGCCCCTAGCACGGCCTCTGCGTGGCGGCCTGCCTTTGCCTGGCATTATTTTTAAAAAAACAACAACAACAAAAACTCAGTTGGTTTTTCTGGAAACGATAATACACACAGCTAGATGGCAGTTTGAAGAAAACAGTGTGCAAATAATGCCTACAAGGTCAACGTATACACTACTACAGTGGTGGATACGGATTACGTAAAATATATGAATGCTGCTTGAAAAAAAGTAACTCAAGTGGTTTTTCTAGAGACGATAATATTATCAATATTTAGACAAAATGTGAACAAGCTCACACAGCTAGATGGCGGGTTGAAGAAAACAGTGTGCAAATAATGCCTACAAGGTCAACGTATACACTACTACAGCGGTGGATACGGATTACGTAAAATATATGAATGCTGCTTGAAAAAAAGTAACTCAAGTGGTTTTTCTAGAGACGATAATATTATCAATATTTAGACAAAATGTGAACAAGCTCACACAGCTAGATGGCGGGTTGAAGAAAACAGTGTGCAAATAATGCCTACAAGGTCAACGTATACACTACTACAGCGGTGGATACGGATTACGTAAAATATATGAATGCTGCTTGAAAAAAAAGTAACTCAAGTGGTTTTTCTAGAGACGATAATATTATCAATATTTAGACAAAATGTGAACAAGCTCACACAGCTAGATGGCGGGTTGAAGAAAACACTGTGCAAATAATGCCTACAAGGTCAACGTATACACTACTACAGCGGTGGATACGGATTACGTAAAATATATGAATGCTGCTTGAAAAAAGTAACTCAAGTGGTTTTTCTAGAGACGATAATATTATCAATATTTAGACAAAATGTGAACAAGCTCACACAGCTAGATGGCGGGTTGAAGAAAACAGTGTGCAAATAATGCCTACAAGGTCAACGTATACACTACTACAGCGGTGGATACGGATTACGTAAAATATATGAATGCTGCTTGAAAAAAAGTAACTCAAGTGGTTTTTCTAGAGACGATAATATTATCAATATTTAGACAAAATGTGAACAAGCTCACACAGCTAGATGGCGGGTTGAAGAAAACACTGTGCAAATAATGCCTACAAGGTCAACGTATACACTACTACAGCGGTGGATACGGATTACGTAAAATATATTATGGCTGCTTGAAAAAAGTCACTCCGGTGTTTTTTCTGGAGACGGTAATATTATGGATATTTAGACAGAATGTGAACAAGGTCACACAGCTAGATGGCGGGTTGAAGAAAACAGTGTGCAAATAATGCCTACAAGGTCAACGTATACACTACTACAGCGGTGGATACGGATTACGTAAAATATATTATGGCTGCTTGAAAAAAGTCACTCCGGTGTTTTTTCTGGAGACGGTAAATATTATGGATATTTAGACAGAATGTGAACAAGGTCACACAGCTAGATGGCGGGTTGAAGAAAACAGTGTGCAAATAATGCCTACAAGGTCAACGTATACACTACTACAGCGGTGGATACGGATTACGTAAAATATATGAATGCTGCTTGAAAAAAGTAACTCAAGTGGTTTTTCTAGAGACGATAATATTATCAATATTTAGACAAAATGTGAACAAGGTCACACAGCTAGATGGCGGGTTGAAGAAAACAGTGTGCAAATAATGCCTACAAGGTCAACGTATACACTACTACAGCGGTGGATACGGATTACGTAAAATATATTATGGCTGCTTGAAAAAAGTCACTCCGGTGTTTTTTCTGGAGACGGTAATATTATGGATATTTAGACAGAATGTGAACAAGGTCACACAGCTAGATGGCGGGTTGAAGAAAACAGTGTGCAAATAATGCCTACAAGGTCAACGTATACACTACTACAGCGGTGGATACGGATTACGTAAAATATATTATGGCTGCTTGAAAAAAGTGACTCCGGTGTTTTTTTCTGGAGACGGTAATATTATGGATATTTAGACAGAATGTGAACAAGGTCACACAGCTAGATGGCGGGTTGAAGAAAACAGTGTGCAAATAATGCCTACAGGGCAAATAATGCCTAAAAGGTCAACTTATACACTACTACAGCGGTAGTAAAATAAAAAAAAGTAAAATAAAAAAAAATGAATATTAAAAAAAAAAATTAAAGTTGGTGCTGCTGAACTACTAGGAGCAGCAGATTAGCACACCAGTCCCACTCCCCAACACTGCTAGACTAATAGCACTGGCTCTTATAGTAGTAGTAGTAGTAGTAGTAGTAAAACAACAAAAAAATAAATAAAAGCAGTCCTTACAAGGACTACTGTTATTGCAGCAGTCAGCAGATGAGATCAGAAGCAGGACAGCTGCCCACTGCAGCTACATACAGAGCACTGCAGTAGAAGGTAGATTACTAGCCAGCAAAGCTACCTAAGCTTAAATGTCCCTCAAACCCCTGCAGACTTCTGTCCCTCCAATAACAGAGCAGTATCAAAACGATTACTAGCCAGCAAACTTTCAACTGTCCCTGAAATCACTAACAGGCAGCAGCTCTCTCCCTACACTATCTCTTCAGCACACACAGGCAGAGTGAAAAAACGCTGCAGGGCTTCGGTTTTTATAGGGAAGGGGAGTGGTCCAGGGGAGAGCTTCCTGATTGGCTGCCATGTACCTGCTGGTCTGGGGTGAGAGGGCAAAAAAAAGCGCCAACAATGGCGAACCCAAAATGGCGAACGTCGCGCGACGTTCGCGAACTTCCGGCGAGCGCGAACACCCGGCGAACAGTTCGCGACATCTCTAGTTGCCTGAACTGATAGGGGCACATTTATCAAGGGTCCAATATCGAGGGTTAATTAATGATTGAATTCGACCCTCAACGTTAAATCCTTCGAATTCGAACATCGAATTTAGCGCAAATACTTAGATCAATCAAAGTAAAAATTGTTCGATAGAACGATAAAATCCTTCGAATCGAACGATTCGAAGGATTTTAATCGATCGATTGAAGGATTTTTCTTCTGTCAAAAAAAGCTTAGGAAAGTGATGGGGAAGGTCCCCATAGGATAACATTGTACCTCAGTAGGTTTAAACTACCAAAGTAGGTAGTCAAAGTTTTTTTAAAGAGACAGTACTTCGACTATCGAATGGTCGAATAGTCGAACGATTTTTTATTCGAATTGTTTAAATCGGAGTTGAAGTCGAAGGTCGTATTAGCCTATTCGATGGTTGAAGTACCCAAAAAAATACTTCAATATTCGAAGTTTTTTATATTGGAATCCTTCACTCGAGCTTAGTAAATGTGCCCCATAGTGTCTCCATGGGCTAATAGCACTGCTACTGAATGTGAGTAAGTGGGTACACAGGCAAAGCTTCCCAACAATATAGGGGGGATTCAGCCACTTCTCTGCCAACTAAAATACACTATGGAAGAGCCTCAATAAACTTCTACAGTAAAGGAGACGAGTTCATTTCTGAACTGTCTGAAACCTGAAAAAAATGCTGGAAGGTGAACGTCCCCTTTAACCAGGAAGGGCCAAATGATAGTCCCATATTAATGTATAGAGCCCAGCCGGAGAGCCTGCTCCCATTGCTCTTATTTCCCCCCTATAAAATACAGGTTACAATTGTATTTAACTGTAACAATAGGTCTATAAATCCTTGTTTGGTTACAATTTCCAGGGCTCACACTATTGTTCTTTCCATTGGACATTTCCATGAAACATGAGCGGATTCTGTGGTTTATTTATATATTTATATATTTATATACTGACTCTACATTTAGGGGCATATTTATCAAAAGTCAAAGTTAAAAATAACGTGGAACTTTGAATTAAAAAGACCAACCGAATGAAGGTAGAAGTTTTTTGGGGTCGAAGTGGGACGAATTCGGTCTTCTTTGAATCGTACGATCTACTTCAATTGTAGTTTTTTTAACTTCGACCTTCGATTTCCCAAACTCCCCCAATTGCCCCCATACAGGTTCTAGGAGGTCCCCCACAGGCTAAAACAGCACTTTGGCAGCTTTTAGGTGGCAAATAGTCAAAGTTTTAAAGAGACAGTACTTAACAAAAATTCGATCTTCGAATTTCAAAGTTTTTTTCAAATTCGAATCGAAGTTGGACTATTCCCTAGTCGAAGTACCCAAAAATGACTTCGAAATTGGAAGTTTTTTACTTTGAAAATTCACTTTGACCTTTGATAAATCTGCCCCTTAGTTGCACAACACTAGCCCAGCAGGAATATATCAGGCCATTCTCTAGAATGAATGTTGGCTTTTGCTATTCTCTTAGAATTGATGGATTTGTGCATCTTCGTTACCATCAGTCAGAATGTTTCATATTACAGAGAAAAGAATGATTTGATTAAATAAAACTCAATAGCAAATGAGTTCCCATGTGGGAATATTAGGTTTCTGGTTAATAGATGAGACACGTGATGAATAGAGAGAGATCAATAGACACGTATGTGTATCACATGTTCATCCTTGAATAAAGTCCTGAGATTAATTCATTTGCTAAATCCATTAAATGAAATTCAGGAGCTCATTGATTTACTCAATTCTAGTGATGAGCGAATTTATTCTCCAGCCATGGATTTGTGGTGAAATTCTGAATTTTGCTGTGTGCCATAAGAAAAAACACCCATTGACTTTAATGCATTCGGAGAAAAAAAGTCGCCATAAGAAAAAACACCCATTGACTTTAATGCATTCGGAGAAAAAAGTCGCCATAAGAAAAAACACCCATTGACTTTAATGCATTCGGAGAAAAAAGTCGCCATAAGAAAAAACACCCATTGACTTTAATGCATTCGGAGAAAAAAGTCGCCATAAGAAAAAACACCCATTGACTTTAATGCATTCGGAGAAAAAAGTCGCCATAAGAAAAACACCCATTGACTTTAATGCATTCGGAGAAAAAAGTCGCCATAAGAAAAAACACCCATTGACTTTAATGCATTCGGAGAAAAAAGTCGCCATAAGAAAAAACACCCATTGACTTTAATGCATTCGGAGAAAAAAGTCGCCATAAGAAAAAACACCCATTGACTTTAATGCATTCGGAGAAAAAAGTCGCCATAAGAAAAAACACCCATTGACTTTAATGCATTCGGAGAAAAAAGTTGCCTTAAGAAAAAACACCCATTGACTTTAATGCATTCGGAGAAAAAAGTCGCCTTAAGAAAAAACACCCATTGACTTTAATGCATTCGGAGAAAAAAGTCGCCATAAGAAAAAACACCCATTGACTTTAATGCATTCGGAGAAAAAAGTCGCCATAAGAAAAAACACCCATTGACTTTAATGCATTCGGAGAAAAAGTCGCCATAAGAAAAAACACCCATTGACTTTAATGCATTCGGAGAAAAAAGTCGCCATAAGAAAAACACCCATTGACTTTAATGCATTCGGAGAAAAAAGTCGCCATAAGAAAAAACACCCATTGACTTTAATGCATTCGGAGAAAAAAGTCGCCATAAGAAAAAACACCCATTGACTTTTTTTTTTTTTGTAACTTAATTTTTATTGATTTCCAAAAGAAAAAATAAAACAAAGAAAAATACAGACATTTCCAACCGTACTAGGTATCCATGCATGCGTAGAATTGCACAACATTAGCCAGTACATTGTTCACATAAAACAAGTCCATCAAAGGAAGAATCATATGCAAAAAACAAGCGAGAAAAAAAGAAAAAAAGAACTGACAGAAAAGGTGAAAAGAAAGGACCCCACAGTTTGGCATTAAATACGCATGAGAAAGGCGAGACACCCGGCCCACCACTGTAACATACATGTTTTAAGCATATCCTCTCTCAACAATCCAGGGAGTCCGCTTTGTTGGTCGTGACATAATAGACCCAATTACCCCAAATTTTGTCATGTAATGGTAGTTTATTACATATTCGGGCAGTCATTTCTTCGAATCTCCGATTGCTCTCAAGCCTGTATGTAACCTCCCGAATTGATGGAATTTCTAGGGACTTCCATTTGGAAGTGACGGCCAATCGCGCTACCGTCGCTACCTGGTTTACCCACTTCTGGGCAGCGTTCTTAAGTCCAGTAATAGGGAGGGCTAATAGTAAATGAGGCATCTCAATATTCAGGGTGGTTTGTAAGACCGATGTTATTAAATCAACAATTTCCTTCCAAAACTGGGTCAGTTTCGGGCAGTCCCATAGAACATGGGACAATGTACCTCTAAGTTGACAACCTCTCCAGCATAAAGGGCTACTATGCGGAAACATGTTGGAAAGCCTATCCGGTGTGAGGTACCATTTCATCATAGATTTGTATACACTCTCTTTCTGTAAGGTACATACTGTCATCCTACGTGCATTCTCCCATATTCTACCCCACTGAGGATGGGTCAATTCCTTACCCCATGCGTCTTCCCAATATTGCATATAGGCATGTGTAGGAAATGGCGCATCGGGCAAAGCATTTAACAAGTTATATAATTGGGATATACACCCATTGACTTTAATGCATTCGGAGAAAAAAGTCGCCATAAGAAAAAACACCCATTGACTTTAATGCATTCGGAGAAAAAAGTCGCCATAAGAAAAAACACCCATTGACTTTTATGCAGTCCGAGAAAAAAGTCGCCATAAGAAAAAATTGCAATTGACTTTAATGCATTCGGAGAAAAAAGTCGCCATAAGAAAAAACACCCATTGACTTTAATGCATTTGGAGAAAAAAGTCGCCATAAGAAAAAATGCCTATTGACTTTAATACATTTGGAGAAAAAAGTCGCCATAAGAAAAAACACTCATTGACTTTTATGCATTCGGAGAAAAAAGTCGCCATAAGAAAAAACACCCATTGACTTTTATGCATTCGGAGAAAAAAGTCGCCATAAGGAAAAACACCCATTGACTTTTATGCATTCGGAGAAAAAAGTCGCCATAAGAAAAAACACCCATTGACTTTTATGCATTCGGAGAAAAAAGTCGCCATAAGAAAAAACACCCATTGACTTTAATGCATTCGGAGAAAAAAGTCGCCATAAGAAAAAACACCCATTGACTTTAATGCATTCGGAGAAAAAAGTCGCCATAAGAAAAAACACCCATTGACTTTAATGCATTCGGAGAAAAAAGTCGCCATAAGAAAAAACACCCATTGACTTTAATGCATTCGGAGAAAAAAGTCACCATAAGAAAAAACACCCATTGACTTTAATGCATTCGGAGAAAAAAGTCGCCTTAAGAAAAAACACCCATTGACTTTAATGCATTTGGAGAAAAAAGTCGCCATAAGAAAAAATGCCTATTGACTTTAATACATTTGGAGAAAAAAGTCGCCATAAGAAAAAACACTCATTGACTTTTATGCATTCGGAGAAAAAAGTCGCCATAAGAAAAAACACCCATTGACTTTTATGCATTCGGAGAAAAAAGTCGCCATAAGGAAAAACACCCATTGACTTTTATGCATTCGGAGAAAAAAGTCGCCATAAGAAAAAACACCCATTGACTTTAATGCATTCGGAGAAAAAAGTCGCCATAAGAAAAAACACCCATTGACTTTAATGCATTGGAAGAAAAAAGTCGCCATAAGAAAAAACACCCATTGACTTTAATGCATTCGGAGAAAAAAGTCGCCATAAGAAAAAACACCCAGTGACTTTAATGCATTCGGAGAAAAAAGTCGCCATAAGAAAAAACACCCATTGACTTTAATGCATTGGAAGAAAAAAGTCGCCATAAGAAAAACACCCATTGACTTTAGTGCATTTGAAGAAAAAAGTCGCCATAAGAAAAAACACCCATTGACTTTAATGCATTCGGAGAAAAAAGTCGCCATAAGAAAAAATTGCAATTGACTTTAATGCATTCGGAGAAAAAAGTCGCCATAAGAAAAACACCCATTGACTTTAATGCATTCGGAGAAAAAAGTCGCCATAAGAAAAAACACCCATTGACTTTAATGCATTCGGAGAAAAAAGTCGCCCACCCATTGACTTTAATGCATTCGGAGAAAAAAGTCGCCATAAGAAAAAACACCCAGTGACTTTAATGCATTCGGAGAAAAAAGTCGCCATAAGAAAAAACACCCATTGACTTTAATGCATTTGAAAAAAAAAGTCGCCATAAGAAAAAACACCCATTGACTTTAATGCATTCGGAGAAAAAAGTCGCCATAAGAAAAAACACCCATTGACTTTAATGCATTGGAAGAAAAAAGTCGCCATAAGAAAAAACACCCATTGACTTTAATGCATTCGGAGAAAAAAGTCGCCATAAGAAAAAACACCCATTGACTTTAATGCATTCGGAGAAAAAAGTCGCCATAAGAAAAAACACCCATTGACTTTAATGCATTGGAAGAAAAAAGTCGCCATAAGAAAAACACCCATTGACTTTAGTGCATTTGAAGAAAAAAGTCGCCATAAGAAAAAACACCCATTGACTTTAATGCATTCGGAGAAAAAAGTCGCCATAAGAAAAAATTGCAATTGACTTTAATGCATTCGGAGAAAAAAGTCGCCATAAGAAAAACACCCATTGACTTTAATGCATTCGGAGAAAAAAGTCGCCATAAGAAAAAACACCCATTGACTTTAATGCATTCGGAGAAAAAAGTCGCCATAAGAAAAAACACCCATTGACTTAATGCATTCGGAGAAAAAAGTCGCCATAAGAAAAAACACCCAGTGACTTTAATGCATTCGGAGAAAAAAGTCGCCATAAGAAAAAATTGCAATTGACTTTAATGCATTCGGAGAAAAAAGTCGCCATAAGAAAAAACACCCATTGACTTTAATGCATTCGGAGAAAAAAGTCGCCATAAGAAAAAACTCCCATTGACTTTAATGTATTCGGAGAAAAAAGTCGCCATAAGAAAAAACACCCATTGACTTTTATGCATTCGGAGAAAAAAGTCGCCATAAGAAAAAACACCCATTGACTTTAATGCATTCGGAGAAAAAAGTCGCCATAAGAAAAAATTGCAATTGACTTTAATGCATTCGGAGAAAAAAGTCGCCATAAGAAAAAACACCCATTGACTTTAATGCATTCGGAGAAAAAAGTCGCCATAAGAAAAAACTCCCATTGACTTTAATGTATTCGGAGAAAAAAGTCGCCATAAGAAAAAACACCCATTGACTTTAATGCATTCGGAGAAAAAAGTCGCCATAAGAAAAAACACCCATTTGACTTTAATGCATTCGGAGAAAAAAGTCACCATAAGAAAAAACACCCATTGACTTTAATGCATTCGGAGAAAAAAGTCGCCTTAAGATAAAACACCCATTGACTTTAATGCATTCGGAGAAAAAAGTCACCATAAGAAAAAACACCCATTGACTTTAATGCATTCGGAGAAAAAAGTCGCCTTAAGATAAAACACCCATTGACTTTAATGCATTCGGAGAAAAAAGTCGCCTTAAGAAAAAACACCCATTGACTTTAATGCATTCGGAGAAAAAAGTCGCCATAAGAAAAAACACCCATTGACTTTAATGCATTCGGAGAAAAAAGTCGCCTTAAGAAAAAACACCCATTGACTTTAATGCATTCGGAGAAAAAAGTCGCCATAAGAAAAAACACCCATTGACTTTAATGCATGTGTAGCAAGAAGATTTGTCGCACGCGTAAAAATGCCCATTGACTTCAATGCGTTTTGCTAAATTTCGTGTTTTATTGAGCGGTGCTTAATACTCTGTTTCATTCCTATTTGACTTCAGTTATTTTATTCATGGCACAGCCAGACAAACTGATTGGCTTTTATATTAAATCTATTCACATTAGGAATAAATCTGTTTACAAGACTGAATCTTATCACATGTCATTAGAGCCCAGGACAACAATGTATTTCCATTTCAATCCCAGGCATCAGCCAAGCAGGAAGTGATGTCATAATGGTCAAACAAGCAGGAAGTGATGTCATAACGGTCAAAAAGCAGGAAGTGATGTCATAATGGTCAAGAGCAGCGATGTCATAATGGTTAAAAAAACTGTCAGTGATGTCATAATGGTGAAAAATCAAGCTTAGATTGTTCAGTCCCACTCTTGTATCATTTGCTATTTAGCTTCTGCACAGGTTGCATCTCGCATCTGAGCAGTGCTAATAGCATTTTAGTTTTTTTGTATCCGAGAACAGATTTCCATCTTGTTTCGATATTTACAACAATCTGTAAGTAAAGAGCTTTATCTAGCAAAATATTTTCTTTCCTGAAATGTCTCTTCTTGACTCCTATTCCTACTATTACAATCCAGACCGACTATATTTATCCCAAATTTACCAACATCAGCACTGATTTACCAAACAGAAGCATTTCTCTCTGGAGAGATAAAACAGTGTTGCTAAATGCAAAATCAACTCACTGGGGCTCATTTATCAACACTGGACACATTTGCCCGTGGGCAGTAACCCATAGCAACCAATCAGTGATTGACTTTTGTTCAGCCAGCTGCAAGTTGAACAGTGAATACAACAATTTGGTTGGTTGCCATAGGTTACTGCCCATGAGCAAAATGGCCCCGTGTTAATAAATGAGCCCCAGTGTGTTTGGCTTTAGGCTTGGGCTCACTTCTGGTTTAGGGGATTAAAATAAGAAATGGGAATAAATGAAGCAAGTTGCACGTCAGTAAGACTTTCATTTCAATCAGCTTTATATGGAGCCAGAAGGCTTTATGAAATGCTCATGTCTGTGAATAATAAATAGAAATTGTAAATTTTACTTATAGATCCCTTATCCAACCTTATTTTAGTTCATTGGACTCAAATAAGTGTTGTGATTGGCCATTTAGTAGCCCCTATGTGGATTGTCAACCTACATTGAGACTCAGTTTGGCAGTACAACTGGTTTTTATACAACTAAAACTTGCCTCCAAATCTGGAATTCAAAAATAATCCAGAGTCTATTTGATAATTAAAATTTTAAAATTTGAATTTTGAGTTTATTTTTGTGTAATTCAACTAGGGAATAGTCCAAATTCAATTTGAGTTTAAAAAAGATTTCAAATTCGAATTTCAAAATGTATCATGTACTGTCCCTTTAAAAATTCAAATTTAAATTCTATTCACCATCAAAAACCTGCCGAATTGGTATTTTAGCCTATGGGGGGGAATCCTGCAATCAATTTGGAGTAATTTGGTGAACTTTTAAAAATCAAATCAATCAAATTTGGTCAAATTCGATTCAAATTTGATTTGAGTTCACGGGTCGGTCCTATTCAAATTAAAACATCTGATTTTTTTAATACATTTCGATTGGCCATTTTTTTTTTGAATTTTGAGTTTATGGGAGTTCATGGGAGTTTTTATAAACTGCCATAAACTCTATATTTGACCTTGATAAATATGCCCCTAAATGTACATTATTTCCAAAGTAAAATAAAGTCTGACGTTACATAAAGTCTGTGATATATTTCTATATCTCTATATTATATAATTCTATACTTTATGTTACAGAAAATGTTTCGAAGACTTCGCAGAGCATTGAACTTCTGCAAAGGCCGCACAACGGTAACGTTACTAATACCTTGTTTAGTCTAATAACTGAAGGAGAAAATGCATCAGGAACACATTGTTTGTAGCAGAAAAGAATCTTTTGTTGGTTATTTTGCCCTTTCGCTGTAATCAGGCCTGGATTTTGGGCTTGGCCACCCCTAGACCCGCTGGGTCCTAGCGCCCGCACCCTCACAAGCACAAGGACTGACTGTAATGTCTTCCAAACACTCCACAGGGAAAATATAAGACAACTTTAATTGGTTCTATATAAAAAGCACTATATTAATTATACAAGAAATAAATAACATATAAATAACTTATACAAATCAGTCCTATGTGCATGGATCTGGGATATGGACAAACCTGGCAGCAAATGGGCAGAACCCCTTGATTTCTTTACTTACTCCCCTGTTTTAATAGAAATAGCAGTTTGTTGATTAAAATAAAGAATTTATTTTTTTTTTTCCTCTCTTTTCATTTTCATTTTGATTACTATCTACATGCATTATCCTGTATATGGATTTTTGTGATTACTCATTGTCATTGTTCCTGTATCATTCTTTAAAAAATAAAAAAGTTAAAAAAAAAATAAAAAAAAAAAAAAAAAATAAAGAGAAATCCTTAGTGTGGAATAGAAATGTATCAGATATGATGAAATAAAAGTCATTTTGATTTTCATAGGATTCCAGTAGCAGCAGTGACGCTGATCCAATCAAATCTCGTGGAAGCCGCGAGGAGAAACCTGAAGATAAAGTATATAGTGGAATAAATCAGGAATATGAGAGAAGCCCAATCAGAGAAGCTGAAATTCTTCCAGGTACAGTTTTTGATGAGTAATTATTCAATTTATATATTAGTCTGAAAAGGACCAATGTAATATAGAGACGGGACCTGTTATCCAGAATGCTCGGGACATGGGGTTTTCCAGATAATGGATCGCTCTGTAATTTGGATCTTCATACCTTAAGTCTACTAGAAAATCATATAAACATGAAATAAACCCAATAAACTGGTTTTGCCTCCAATAAGGATTAATTATATCTTAGTTGGGATCAATTACAATATACAGTTTTATTATTACACAGAAAAAGGAAATCAGAGGAGTTGGCCATTCTGTAATTCAGAGCTTTCTGGATAACGGGTCCCATACCTGTAGTTATTACCTTAAGTCGGGTGGCCCTATGAACTGGGAATGTAAATATATATATATCTCGCGGGTGTGGATCGAGCTCTTCTCCTGCTCTCTCCACCCGCCACGGGCAAAATGATGGCTTCCAACGTTGTCTTTTATAGATGATACTCCTGCTCACCCCGCCCCTTTTGTGACATCATTGGTGGGGCGGGTCTATTAAAGCAATGCGGAAGTCGGATGCAGGTCAAGGGAGGGCGGGTTAGGGGAGGAGAAATCCTGACCCGCACATCACTAGTTACCACCTTCTGTCCCATGGAACTCTGGGCAGGGGGTGGAGCTGCAATGTAATGGGGCGGGTCCATGACACAGTAGGGGCTGATCATGACATCAGGGTGTTGCTATGACGTGGCAATCAGCAATTGGCCAATCACCACATCAATCAAAATAAATTCTGCCCAGTTTTCCTAATTTGGAAAACCGGACAGGCAGTTTTGACCCGGACAGTCCTTGATAAAACTGGGCTGTTGGGGTCGGTGACTACCCTAATAACGTGTCCTTAGAATGGCGCCATTCCCGTCTGTCTCTCACTTCTGGATTGTACTTGTTAAAAGCTGAGCAACAATAAGACTATTTTTCTTTTCAGACTCTCAAGAGCCTTGTGAGAATGAGGAGAATTCAGTTGCACCAATTAGTAGTCGAGGTGTAAGTAAAGCCATTGTTCCAATTCTCTTTAGTGATATAATGGATGTGCTCTCTTACTGAATGATTCCATAGAGCAATTCAGAGATCTCATTTCAATATCTCCTTTTCTATCAACATATGAATTCAATAGGTTTAGTGCTAGAGGCCAGGAGTCAGACAGAAATACTATCCTGTGTAGCTTCTACACACTGTCCTTATACATTCTCAACTTGATATAAAGACATATATAGACATACAGTAGCTATTACATATCATCACCCCAAATACTCAATGGCATTTACACATACATTTCACCTCTCACTATTCAAGCTCTTGTATAAGGCCTGGAAACATCAATAGAAATAGTTTCTAATCTGAATATCTAATCCCAGATAACAACCATTGTGTAGCCGCTGTACTACACTATAAGTAGAATAAAAGTCACTGAGGAATAGAATTGAGACTATTCATCTTGTATCACACTGAGCCTGAGCTGTGAGCTGACAGTGTAAAGGCAAATCCAGTAAATGATCAGCGTCACGATATTTATCCCTTTTCGCTTAATAAAGTACAAGTTCCGCGTCTCAGAAAAAGCCGTTTGTTGTAGTTCAGCAGCTGTATGAGGCCCAATACTGCTGACACATTTTATACTGTCATGAGATGTAGGGATGCACCAGATCTAGGATTCGGTTCGGAATTCAGCCAGGATTTGGCCCTTTTCAGCAGGATTTAGATTACGCCAAATCATTCTGCCTGGTCGAACCGAATCCTAATCCTAATTTGCATATGCAAATGATGCACGGGGAGGGAAATTGTGTGACTTTTTGTCACAGAACAAGGAAGTAAAAATGTTTTCCCCTTCCCAGACCTAATTTGCAAATTAGGATTCAGATTTGGTTCGGTATTCAGCCAAATCTTTCGCAAAGGATTCGGGGGCTCGGCCGAATCCAAAATAGTGGATTTAGTGCATCCCTAACGAAATGTAGTTTCAACTATGTACCCTGCACATAAAAACTGCTCATAAAGGAGAAGTAAAGTCTAACTAAAGAAGTAGCTAGAAATGTTGTACATGATGTTTTGTGCTTCTGTACCAGCCCAAGGCAACCACAGCCCTTTAGCAGTAAAGATCTGTGTCTCCAAAGATGCCCCAGTAGCTCCCCATCTTCTTTTCTGCTGATTCACTGATTCACATGCTCTGTGCTGCTGTCACTTACTGAGCTTAGGGAGCCACTCACAATATACAGTACACATAGAATAGAAATGTCACAATATAAGGCTGATTAGTAATTAATACACATAATTACTACATGGCAGCACAGAAACCAGTGCAATTAGCATCAGAATTGAATAATCAGCAAACCTGTAGCATCAGCTTATATTACAGCCAGGGAAGCTCATTTTCTGCTGGATAATTAGTGACGAGCCCTAAGCTTAGCTTCTCAACAGCCAATCAGAGCCCACTGAGCATGTGAGTGTCACAGACACTTTCCAAGATGGTGACCCCCTGTGACAAGTTTGAAGTCCTGGATCATTGCTGCTATTGACAAGCTCAAACTTTAGCCTCCTGCAATAAGTTCACTATAGAAAATAGGACATTTTTAGCCACATTCATTTTTTAGGGTTAAGTTCTCCTTTAAATAATAATACACCGCACTACAAAATATCTGAGCTGAATATGCCTATGACAAGAAACATTTCCACTAATGTTGTCCCCTCTTCTTCTTCTTTATGTAGCAAAAATACTTTCTTTCCTGAAATGTCTCTTCTTGACTCCTATTCCTACTATTACAATCCAGACCGACTATATTTATCCCAAATTTACCAACATCAGCACTGATTTACCAAACAGAAGCATTTCTCTCTGGAGAGATAAAACAGTGTTGCTAAATGCAAAATCAACTCACTGGGGCTCATTTATCAACACTGGACACATTTGCCCGTGGGCAGTAACCCATAGCAACCAATCAGTGATTGACTTTTGTTCAGCCAGCTGCAAGTTGAACAATGAATACAACAATTTGGTTGGTTGCCATAGGTTACTGCCCATGAGCAAAATGGCCCCATGTTAATAAATGAGCCCCAGTGTGTTTGGCTTTAGGCTTGGGCTCACTTCTGGTTTAGGGGATTAAAATAAGAAATGGGAATAAATGAAGCAAGTTGCACGTCAGTAAGACTTTCATTTCAATCAGCTTTATATGGAGCCAGAAGACTTTATGAAATGCTCATGTCTGTGAATAATAAATAGAAATGGTAAATTTTACTTATAGATCCCTTATCCAACCTTATTTTAGTTTATTGGACTCTATTGGAACTTCCATATTAAAGGAATTGTTCAGTGTAAAAATAAAAACTGGGTAAATAAATAGGCTGTGCAAAATAAAAATGTTTCTAATATAGTTAGTTAGCCAAAAATGTAATGTATAAAGGCTGGAGTGAGTGGATGTCTAATATAACAGCTACAACACTACTTCCTGCTTTTCAGCTCTCTTGCTTTCCACTGACTGGTTACCCTGGTTACCAGGCAGTAACCAATCAGAGACTTGAGGGGAGGTCACATGGGACATAACTGTTGCTTTTGAATCTGAGCTGAATGCTGAGGATCAATTACAAACTCACTGAACAGAAATGTCCCATGTGGCCCCCCTTATAGTCACTGACTAACTCAGAGTTAGAGAGCTGAAAAGCAGGAAGTTGGATTCTGGCTGTTTTATTAGACATCTGTTCACTCCAGCCTTTATACATTACATTTTTGGCTAACTAACTATATTAGAAACATTTTTTATTTTGCACAGCCTATTTATTTATCCAGTTTTTCATTTCACACTGAACTGTTCCTTTAAGGGGCAGATTTATCAAGAGTCTATTTGAAAATTTGAATTTGCAAATTCGAATTTTAATTTTATTTTAATGTAATTTGACTAGGGAATAGTCCAAATTAGATTCGAGTTTAAAAAAAATTCAAAATCGTATTTTGAAATTTGTCATGTACTGTCCCTTTAAGAATTCAATTTTGACTTTTTGCCATCTAAACCCTGTTGAATTGGTGTTTTAGTTTGGTGGAATTTTCTTTTTTTTAAATTCGATTTGAGTTTGCTGGTCGGTCTAATTCACCCGAATTTAAAGAGTTAGATTTTTTTTTAATGAATTTTGATTGGTCGTTCTTTTTTCAATCTTTGCGTTTATAGGAGTTTTTATAAACTCCCATGAAATCTAAATTCGACCCATGATAAATATGCCCCTAAATGTACATTATTTCCAAAGTAAAATAAAGTCTGACGTTACATAAAGTCTGTGATATATTTCTATATCTCTATATTATATAATTCTATACTTTATGTTACAGAAAATGTTTCGAAGACTTCGCAGAGCATTGAACTTCTGCAAAGGCCGCACAACGGTAACGTTACTAATACCTTGTTTAGTCTAATAACTGAAGGAGAAAATGCATCAGGAACACATTGTTTGTAGCAGAAAAGAATCTTTTGTTGCTTATTTTGCCCTTTCACTGTAATCAGGCCTGGATTTTGGGCTTGGCCACCCCTAGACCCGCTGGGTCCTAGCGCCCGCACCCTCACAAGCACAAGGACTGACTGTAATGTCTTCCAAACACTCCACAGGGAAAATATAACACAACTTTAATTGGTTCTATATAAAAAGCACTATATTAATTATACAAGAAATAAATAACATATAAATAACTATATGGACATAAATATGGACAAACCTGGCAGCAAATGGGCAGAACCCCTTGATTTCTTTACTTACTCCCCTGTTTTAATAGAAATAGCAGTTTGTTGATTAAAATAAAGATAAATCCTTAGTCTGGAATAGAAATGTATCAGATATGATGAAATAAAAGTCATTTTGATGTTCATAGGATTCCAGTAGCAGCAGTGCCGCTGATCCAATCAAATCTCGTGGAAGCCACGAGGAGAAACCTGAAGATAAAGTATATAGTGGAATAAATCAGGAATATGAGAGAAGCCCAATCAGAGAAGCTGAAATTCTTCCAGGTACAGTTTTTGATGAGTAATTATTCAATTTATATATTAGTCTGAAAAGGACCAATGTAATATAGAGACGGGACCTGTTATCCAGAATGCTTGGAACCTGGGGTTTTCCAGATAATGGATCTCTCTGTAATTTGGATTTTCATACCTTAAGTCTACTAGAAAATCATATAAACATGAAATAAACCCAATAGGCTGGTTTTAGTTGGGATCAAGTACAAGCGACTGTTTTATTATTACACAGAAAAAAGAAATCAGTTTTAAGATGTGGATTATTTAGATAAATTAAAGTCTAGAGGAGTTGGCCATTCTTTTCTTCAGAGGTTTCTGGATAACGGATCCCATACCTGTAGTTATTACCTTTAATTGGGTGGCCCGATGTACTGGGAATGTATATATATATATCTGCCACTGTACAATATGTAGGGTTGCCACTAGTGATGTGTGGGCCGACCCGATACCCGCGGGACCCGTGAATTTACCAGGATTTGGGCCGACATCACAGTCTTCCTCGCGGGTCTGGATCAAGCTCTTCTCCTGCTCTCTCCACCCGCCACGGGCAAAATGATGGCTTCCAACGTCGTATTTTATAGACGATACTCCTGCTCACCCCGCCCCTTTTGTGACATCATTGGTGGGGCGGGTCTATAAAAACAATGCAGAAGTCGGATGCGGACAGGCACAAGCCAAAGGAGGGCGGGTTAGGGGAGGAGAAATCCTGACCCGCACATCACTAGTTACCACCTTCTGTCCCATGGAACTCTGGGCAGGGGGTGGAGCTGCAGTGTAATGGGGCGGGTCCATGACACAGTAGGGGCTGATCATGACATGGCAATCAGCAATTGGCCAATCACCACATCAATCAAAATAAATTCTGCCAAGTTTTCCTAATTTGGAAAACCGGACAGGCAGCTTTGACCCGGACAGTCCTTCATAAAACTGGGCTGTTGGGGTCGGTGACTACCCTAATAACGTGTCCTTAGAATGGCGCCATTCCCGTCTGTCTCTCACTTCTGGATTGTACTTGTTAAAAGCTGAGCAACAATAAGACTATTTTTCTTTTCAGACTCTCAAGAGCCTTGTGAGAATGAGGAGAATTCAACTAATGCCCAAGCAGCTCCTGTAGCAGATGAGGGACAGGAGAAGACTAGGTTTGTTCCACAGTGACTTTAGCTTCTCTGCTAGAAATCCTGCCTGGATTTTGGTTGCATTTCAAGCCCTTTTGTTACAGCCAGACAACCCACAACACATATTTGGGATTGTAGCTTTAATTCATCATTTATAGAAGGAAGGAACCCCCAAAAATGGTTCTGTTTGTCATCCCTGGCCTCTGTGCACATTCCCACTATTTGTTCCCCAGGAGACTGCTGGGATCAGAGGGGCCAAGTGATGGAACTAAGTTACATAAAGTTTATCACTAGATGCCCGGGATTATTTCACATTAAAGGCCAGGCAGAGATTTGAGAAGGCATCATGTTTTGGATAAATACACAGGTTACACTAGAACATACAAGTTCCACCAGTAATTACAACTGGGGCTACTTTATTTATTATAATATACACATTTCAGTGAGTCATGTGACAGAAATGACATCAGAACGCACCGTTTATAAGGATATCATTTACATATAATATCTCTGGCTGTTGTGTATTATTTATGTATTTAACACTTGTCAATGTGCTTTCAGAGTGTCTAGGACATCCATCGAGGACTACTACCTGCAGAGTGTACTGGGTAAAGGCAACTTTGGTAAAGTGAGTTGATCCGTCCTTAAATAAGATAAATAAAATACAAATGAGCAAATGTGAGGTTACTGAATGCACTTTTCCTCACTGTTTCTATCACTCCAGGTATATCTTGCACAACACAAATCTTCTGGAGAAGAGGTTGCCATCAAGACAATAGAAAAGGAAGTGGTAACAAGAATTGTTGGCATTCAGAGGTGAGTTAAATGGGAATGAATATGGATATTTTGTATCTGTTGCAAATCTCTTTAGATTTCAGGCAATTAAGCACAGGCCAACTTGACAGTGATCAAAACAATTAGTATGTGGGCCAAGCAGTTGGACATTATACAGTTTAAATGGAGGGCCAATCATTTAGCCAATGAGTAGAAATTTAATGGCACATTCTTGTTTTTGTTTAATATTCAGCCTGAAACTGGAGAAGGCCATTCTTGAAGAGGCTAAAAGAGAGAAGAACCCTTTCCTCGTTGGCCTATATGCCTCATTTCAGAGCAGAGACCATTTTTGCTTGGCAATGGATTACTGTCCCGGCGGTGATTTGAAAACTTATTTGAATGTCAGTTCCTTCCCAAAGGAGACAGCAGTGTAAGTAGCATTCTACTGTTAGGGACCTTCCTAGAGGGTAAGATTTCTGCAGCACCCTAAGTCCTGTACCCATGCATGGGACCTGCTGAACATTTAATGCTGTGCTGCATATAGGGGGCTTCTTAGGGCTAATTAATACCCATTAGTCATTGGAAATCTGTTCTTTATGTTTAATAAGGTGACCCTGTGCCCATTTGAGTGCAGGGAAAGTAATTGGGAGGAAAGTATCAGGTCTGTCCCCTCTGGTGCTAAAAAGGTTAACCGTGCCCTGGAAATAGAGAGCTCAGTGACTATGGATATAATATTTAATATATATAATATTATGTTTAGGAAATAACTCAGTCCTTTTGTGTTTTCTTTGTAGATTTTACTCAGGGTGTATAGTTTTAGGATTACAGTTCCTGCATGAAAGAAATATTATTCACCGGTGAGTATGAATGAAATATTAGTAGCCACATGCCCTTAAGGCAAACATGATTTATTCTCATGTGTTGATAAAGCGCTGCGAGTCCCATAGACTTTCCTATTGGGAAGGGCTCAATGTTTAAGAGCTGAATTTCCAGGTTTTCAACCCAGAAATTCAGCTCCGCTAGTGCAGCGAGTGCTATTGTGCTCATTACACTAGTGATGTTGCCCCCCTTTGACCTGCTCCAATGCTAATATTTAATCACAGCTGCCCCAGAATCGCCCCTGATCTGCCCTTGTTTCACCTGGAAGCTTCCAAATATAATGGACTTTCCCCAGCTCATTGCTGCTACCCCTAGTGGCTCCCATTTCCATCCCCTTTAAAGACACCTGTTCCTTTCCTTCATGATGAGGCAGGAATATAAGGGGAACAAACCCCCCCTCCTCCTTTTATACATGTATATAGAATAGAATAGTGTCCCTGTACTAAAGTAATCATGTTCTTTTGCATTGCAGAGATATAAAGCCACCGAATATCTTGCTGGACTCTGATGGTTATGCCAGAATCGCTGATTTTGGCATGGCAAAGAAAAGTAAGATTTAGATTTTTGTATGGGGGGGGTCAAATACATGAGCCAGGGCCTATCATTTATGAGGCTCACACAGCAGGACTTACTCTTGGTACAACTCACTGTTTAGTTTTATATGTACCAATTTATTTATGGGTCAGACCTTCACTAACTAGTACTCACCCTTCTAGGGGATAAAACACAACAGGGGGCTATGGCAGTAAGCAAGTAACATTGTGACTACTGCCAAGGTAGAAATGGCAACCATAGCCCATAACAAGCCTAAATAAGTGGAAAATACATAAATATTCATATTTATTCATCACTTAATATTTCTAGTAGACAAGAAGATTCTGAACATGAATTACACAGAGGTAGAAATGTCATATGGAAATGATGCTAAAGCAACGTTTGTCTCTGTTTCAGCTGCGGGATATGATGGCACAGCTACTACTGATTGTGGAACTCTTCCCTATATGGCCCCTGAAATGTTCAGTTCCGATAACTACACAAAATCTGTAGACTGGTGGGCACTAGGGATATTGATCTATAGAATGCTGCTCAACAAGGTGAGTGTCTGTTTGCAAGAGAATTTTTAGTTTTGCATGGATAGTGCTGGATCATTGGAACTGAATGACCAGCTTCTTGTTGTATTAAACTGAATAACCCTAAAATAGAGTTGCCACCTGTCTGGATTAGACATGGACAAGGCCTTCCCAGTCAAGTCAGGATCTTCCTTGATTGACATGGTGAGAAGCCAATTGCTGATCACCACATAATAGCCCCACCCCATGATGTCTCTCGTCCCACCCTCAACATCAATGACCCACCCTCTGACATCATGACTCCTCCCCCTGCCCAGAGCCTGGGCCACAGAAAGGTGCCAACCCTACCCTAAAACTGAATTACTTAACGTGTCAATCATTGTTTCCTTTGTAATCAAATTCCATTGTTCCTTTTCAGGTGCCATTTAATGCATTTTCTATACAAACCCTTATGAAGAGGATCTTAGAAACGAAGCCAATCTATCCCAAAAATCTGGATAAAGACACCACTCGTCTAATACAAAAAGTAAGTTGTCAGCAATTTGGATACTGGGCTTTTGTGTTTAGGGATAATCCCACCGATAGAGTATGAGCCCACAAATGGACTCAGTAATGTTGGAACCAAACATTAGCAATTGGATGATAGTACAGCTATGAGATCCCTTATATGGGAACCCATTATCCAGAAAGATACAAATTACCAGAAGGCCATTTCCATAGATTCAGTTTTATGCAAATAACCCCTTATTGGGTTAGTTCTTTTTTAATGATTTCTACTTTATCTGAAATAAGAAAACAGAACCTTTAACTTTATGGTAACTGAACTGCATGAATCCATATTGGGTGGTCTAATGTTTAAATGTTAGTAGACTTAATATACAGTGAATGAAATGATGGAAAGATCCCCTATCTGGAAAACCCCAGACCCCAAGCCTTCTGGATAACAGATTCCATTCCGTCCAACATTGTAGCATTTCCATTAGCTAGCATGCTAGAAAGGGTTAACTCTGCCTTCAAACTGTTTGCTTTCTAACATTCATTTTATAAAATACATTGGTTTTAAATGTATATGTAAATATAATCGCTATATAAAGTGTTTTGTGACCAATGAAGCCCTGTAGCAGGTTGGCTGAATCCAATACAAACACATGGGCAGGTCCTGCTTTTGATTTACTGTTAACTGAAAAGCATTGATTAAATGTTGATGATATAAATACTGTATAGAGCTGCTTAGAGACAGGCTGTGTGTATAACGATATATACTTATATATATTTCTAGCTCTTGAGGAAAGATCCACACAAGCGACTAGGAAGTAAACGTGATGCAGAGGAGCTAAAGGAAAGTCCATTCTTTAAGGTAAAGTTTATGTATTACAAATCTTTACAACAACAGTCGTCATAAAAGAAATCATTGTATAGAAGTGATAGAGAAAATTCTATTTATTGGCATTGATGAGAACTCCATATCCCAACCCATCATGGAACTTGTGGAACATTTGGCTAATGTCGTGTGGGCTTCCTATTACTTATAGCTGGGAATTATCATTTAACCGGCGCAGAAGAGTAACTTGTTTTACCCTGTTTTACAGGAACTGGACTTTGATGCCCTTTCTAAAAAACACATAAGGGCCCCGATCATTCCCCAAGAGAAAACACCAGGATGTTGCTGTGGTTATTTGTGTCCAAGAGAGATTGTGTTGTCAGAACCAGAATACAGACCAAATTACAACCTTGTAGAAAAGGAACTGGAAAACTTCCATCGTCCTGCACTTTTACAAGAAATAGACTGAATAAGACTGAGAAGACCAAATGAGCAGGGCCAAACAATTTCATTACAACAATGGCAAAGGGCACTGATGGGACAAAGATCATATCCACTAGCCAAGGTAAAATCAAACCTGATTGGCCGGATATTGATAGTGGAGGCCCATCTCAACACCCCATATGGGCAGATAAGTTTCCAAATCAGTCTAAAGAAAGAAAAGATCATAAAGGTAAAGAAAGAAAAAGAAAAGATAGATCATAAAGGTAAAGAAAGAAAAAGAAAAGATAGATCATAAAGGCAAAGAGTAGAACTTTGATGTGTTCAAGATCAGCCTAGAAGAAGACCTTAGAAGGAGACCAGACCTAGAAGACAGACTTGGACATAGGAAGAGAAAGATCAAACTAATATGACTTGATATAATCCCCAACAGTGTATTTGTTTATGAAACCCTCCCTAATCCCCCCTCAGCCTACTGTTACCTCTAATGATTGGCACCATCACTGCCCAGTTGCCTCTCAAACAGTCGGCTGTGGGGGGGTTGGTGCAATAAATCAGTAGGTTCTCCAGCCTATTGATTCATTGCAATGACCCCCAAACCCAGTCCAATGCCAGGCCATAGAGCCAAAGCAACTGGGCAACAGTCAAACTCCTGCTGGGTGAGGGGGTGGGTGTGTGGGTGGGGGGAGGGTATTAACCCTTTTGCCAGGCTTTTGCTTCGCAGCAAGGGTTAAGCAAATAAAATACTTTTGGGGATGCCTGTAAGTTATATTAAACATTCTTATCTATGAGAGCATCTTTTTATTTATACTATTGTATGTATTGTTTTTATTATACTCAACATTCAATAAAGATCATTTGCTTTGCAATAACCATGTATTGTATCATTTTATGATTCATCAATTTAGGGGCATTTTAGTTGGGGGGGAAGCTATGCCACTAATATATAGTGATGTGTAGAGAGATACAGTTCTGATAATCTTATTTCAGTAGCACATGGGGGCAGGGCAACAGAATTTCACCCTTCATTTGGGCTCAGAGAATATTTCAAAATGTTGTGTTCTCTCTATAGGAAGTATTTGCTACAGGGGAGGGCTTTTAGTTTGTTTAGTCTTTTATTTTATGTCCAAAAATGCTACTGATTCGGAAAGTCCCATATCTCCCAAATATGTCAACTGAAACTTACATTTCTGCAACCTTTATCGCTCCCCCACTTGTGCCCATGCTCTTTCTAAATGACAAGCATTGATGTGGGTTAAGCTATAGTTCAGCACCACCGTAGTGACATTCTGTGTTTTAATCTAAGTGGCTGAAGCAAAAAATGTTGTTGTTGAAGCCAAACAAAAAAACAATAAAAAGAGGTGCTGACTATCTGTGTGGATTGAGTTAAAGAGGGTGAAGTAAAAAACACTAAGCCAGCCTTAATCATATCCAGGATTGGGCCCCAGGGCAATTAACCAAAAGGTGGCCATAGACGTATCGATCTGCTCGCTTGGCAATTTTGCCAAATGAGCGGATCTCTCCCCAATATGCCCACATTGAGGACGGCAATATCGGGCTGATCCGATCGTTGGCCCTAGGGCCCAATGATCGGATCTATAATGGATCCAATAGGGGCAGTCGGATCGCGGGACTGCATCAAAGCACAGATGCGGCCACAATCCACCGGGATTTTATTAACCTGCCTGATCAAGATCTGGTTGACTTTCGGCAGCAAACACATAGAAAATATCACCAGGGCTCGGTCTAACCCACAATCTGGAGTTGACCAGCTGCTATAAACGAATTTTACTAAAAATGAGATACCAAAATACATAAACTCATGTGCCAAGTCAAGGCCCCTCATTAGCATGCTCACAAATAGTGTAGGACTCCCGTACAATGCCAGAATACTTGCACTTTCAAATGTTATTATGCTGATGTGTAATACACAACATGGCCCCTTACACCGGGTCCTCCCTCCTGGTACAGACAGACAGTTCTTCACCCTCTGGTGCCCAAACACAGGTTTATTGATCCAGGTGAAATGTGGTGTCTGGTCTGGTGAAAATATCTCTGGAACCATGTCACTCTCAGTAGAATAAGTGCTGACAAAAACCAAAGATTCAGTATTAGTCCCCATGTAATTATTAGGTTTCAACAACTTCTGTTGGGTGAAGCTCCTGGACCTGTTGAGCTGATGCTCAATGTCTGACTCTTTCTCTGAAACTGCATCTCATCTGTACCAGTTGGATCTCTACTGATTCTCTTTTGGAGTTGATTCCTGAACAGATAATCCTCAACTGCTTTCAGACCAAATTGGAAAGCAATTGTCAATGTACTGTTTGTAAATAATATACTGGTACCATTTAGAGGAGTAATGTGCTCATATTGTTCCATGGAAAGACTGGTAAATGATGGAGCTATATCTAATCCCATAGTGGTGCCAGATATCTGCAGAAAAAAGGTTTATTCAAATGTAAAATATATGAGTGCCAACCGGTGGGGAACCAGTGTGAAACTTGGATATTGCTTCTCTGCAAGGCTGTATAGCACCATGGCTGGGTATCATTGTGTAATTAATCAAGTGTGTACTGTCCTGTCAATCTCAGTAGAATAAGTGCTGACAAAAACCAAAGATTCAGTATTAGTCCCCGTGAAATCATTAGGTTGCAATAACTCCTGTTGGATGAAGCTCCTGTTGAGCTGATGGTCAATGTCTGACTCTACTTCCAGGATGGCGCCTGAGGGAAACACAGCACAGTAGAGCCGCTCCTCTGCAAACCCTCCGTACAATAAAACAAACCAGCGCTCACTGTACAAATAACATTGCGGAACATATCGCAATGAATGGGGACTCACCTAAAAGCAGGCACAAAGTGAAATCCGCAAGTCCTGAACAGCCTAAAACTGGAAATAAGAGGAAGAGAGACGAAGCTGAGGGAAATTCCAAGATGGCGTCTGTTAAATCTGCAAACAGCGCGCAAGTAAATGTTCCCTCCCATAATGTCACTTTGAACACAGAAAACTTTAAGCAAATAGCAACAGAAGTTGAAAGTTTAATAAACCCTACCATTGAATCTTCTATAGAGAAAGCTGTACATAGGCTGCAAACTGATCTAGGTAGTCTGGCTTCTCAGATTACCTCACAACAGAAATGGAGGAAAGGATCTCCTCTTTGGAGGACAACTCCTCTTCTGTCAGAAACAACATTTTCTTTCTGGAAAAAAACAGCAAAAGATTTGGACAATAAAGTTGAGGACTTAGAAAATAGGTCCAGGAGAAATAACTTGACTATGCTGATAAAATAAAAATCCTACAATCCTACAAAAAATGCAGGAATTCTTTTTTTTAGAAAATCACAAAATATTGATCTTTCAAGACTTTTCTTTGGCATTATCCAAACAAAGACAACATTTCTCAAAATCCTGCCAGTCATTATTCAATCTTAACATCAAATTGGCCATGTTTTATCCGGCAATATTAAAGGTGTTCCTTTCTACCGAGACACATACTTTTGAAGATTTCAGAGGCAGAAGGATTTATATTCCATCTTTCCTCTCATCAAGTACCAAAATGTCCTACTCACAATACAGCCGGGTCATCCAATTGGAAACAAGATTCACCTCAGATGGAAGTTTCTATATCTGATGAAGCCCAATACTCTCACATTGCAAGAAAAGTTTTTTTTGAAGCTTTTTTTCTTCCTATTAAGAGAAAAGGGGAGTAGCTATTTTGCTCCATAAAATTTTTTATTTTCATAAGATACAAACTACTTCAGACAAAATGGGTAGATTTGTTCACGTGGAACTATTAATAAATAATCAGACATGGAATATATGTTCAATATACGCGCTAAATGTAAATAAAACTGATTTTTTTTTTTTGGATCTTACCCAAAGAATTTGTGCACTTAACCCTTCCAACACAGTAGTGGGAGGCGACTTTAACGAGTCTCATATATGGTTAATGGATAAATGTTATACAATCTCAAAGCCAACAAAGAAAAAATCTAAATTTATGTCAGATTTACTTAACCAAACCAACCTAAAAGATGCCTGGAGAATTCTCAATCCTTCAGAAAGAGGTTTTACATTCTATTCAGACTCACATGGTACCGCTACAAGAATAGATTATATTTTCACTTCTGCTAATTTACTAAATCATATCCAAGAAGATACAATTGGAAACTTTACTCATTCGGATCATACTCCTATTAGCATAACGCTGTCCACTTTTTCCAAGCCTAAATCCTACATCCCTTGTGTGAGGACTCAGCGCGCACGCCAAGACGGACGCCGGCGAAAACGCACATGCGTCTTCGCGCGTTGCGTGCCGAAATGGCCGCGGGCGCAAAAACGCCCGCTAACGTGAACGTGCGCGGCATGATGACGCAGGACGCAGGCGTCATTACGTTTGGCGCCAAAATACTCCTTTAAATGGACGCTCAGGGAAAGGCTAATTATTTTTTGATAATTTAACCTGCTCCTGAACGTTTTGGAAACTTTGACTTCTTGATTCTGGTTTTGACTGGGCTTTGGATATCGACTTTCGACTGAACTCCGCCTGCATTTGACCCCAGCCTGTTTATCCGTTACAACTGAACTCTGCCTGCACCGACCTCGGCCTGCCTCTCGACTATTCTTCTGCCTACTCCATCTGATTACTATTGTCTGCTATATCTTGTCTCCTCACATCTGGACTCTGGACAGGTGAGGCCTGACAGTATCAACAAGACATATGGAGTCCAAAGAGGAGAAATCCGTTCTTCAGACCATTTCTCGACAGATTGCTGGTCTGGCGCAAGCTGTTCATGAATTACAAGGCGGCTATCAGGTGATGCAAGATCAGATACAAGCCTTGTAGATCCAGCGGTTCATCCTAGTCCCGCTCCTCGTCCTTCTCTGCTGTCTCCAGGTGATCCTGCTGTGGCAGGGGCTTCCGCATTTCCTGAACCAAAAGTGGCCATGCCTGATAAGTTTTCAGGAGACGGAAGCACCTATAGGACTTTTATCAATGGGTGTAAGCTCCTGTTCACTTTAAAGCCCAGGACGTATGTTACTCAACAAGTTCAAATGGGCGAAATGATTTCGCTCCTTCAAGGGCAGCCTCAAGCTTGGGCTCATCCTCTGATGGAACAAGATAGTCCTATTTTGGCATCTACTGAGACTTTTATTCAAGCTTTAGGTGCTATCTATGATGATCCTCATCGTGTTGACACGGCGGAAATCGCTTTAGGTGCACTTCGTCAAAGAGAGACCGGTGGAGGACTATATTGCCGAATTTAGGAGTTGGGCTCCTGATACAGAATGGAACGACAGAGCTCTGAAACGGCAGTTCCGCATTGGACTCTCTGAACATCTCAGAGATGAGCTAGACCGAGTGGGAATTCCGGATACTCTAGAGGAATTATTTCTGTTGGCAGTCCAGATTGACCGAAGATTAAGAGAGAGATGGCAAGAGAAGGTCTCAGCTACTTCTTCATTTTCTTCTCCTTCGTGGGTCATTCCCAAAGCTCCACCCCCAGTTCATCAATCCGTTACCCCTTCCATGTCTTCTGAATCAGAACCTATGCAGATTGGGGTGGCACAGGGAGCTTTATCAGCAGAAGAAAGACTCCGACTAGACGTCTCAATTTATGTCTTTACTGTGGCCAATCGGGGCACATTCTCCGTAATTGTCCAATTCGTCCTAAGGGTAATCCGCTTCCTTACTCATCTTTTGTTCCCCAATCATCTGTGCCGATGAACTCATTTCTGATCATACACCTCTCTTTACAGATGAATTCAAGAGAATTTGAAGTGGATGCCATTGTTGACTCTGGGGCCTGTGACTGCTTCATGAATAAGACTTTTGCGTTATCACATAAAATTCCATTAATTTCTAAGTCTCAGCCACTCAGCATCAAGCTTGCGGATGGCACACTGACATCTTCTGGCTCTATTTTCTTTTGAGACTCCGGTTCTTTTTGCTTTTCATGTCAAGCATTATGAAAGAATAAAATTTGACGTGATGGACTCATTACTGTTCCCTGTTATTCTGGGTTTGCCTTGGTTGAAGCTTCATAATCCAACAATTGATTGGCATAGAAGTACCGCAGTTTTTAATTCATCCTTTTGTCAACAGAACTGCCACTCGGCTCTACGACTAAAGGAGCTTATTCTTCTGAAGAATGAAGAACTTCAAGCAGTACCTATCTGCTATCATGAATTCCTGGATGTTTTCGATGAAAAAGGGGCTGATTCTCTTCCCCCTAATAGAGACTATAATTGTCCTATTGACCTTCTCCCAGGAGCCCCTATTCCTTGTGGCAGGATTTATCCACTCTCTAAACCCGAACTTCAAACACTCAAAAAATACATTCATGAAAATCTGGAGAAGGGGTTCACCAGGGCTTCCACTTCACCCGCTGGGGTCGGAATTTTCTGCGTTGAAAAGAAGGACCACACATTAAGGCCGTGTATCGATTATAGAGATCTAAACAAGATCACAATCAAAAACCTTTACCCTTTACCACTCATTCCAGAGCTTTTGCAAAGGTTGGGTCAAGCCAAGATTTTTTCCAAATTAGATCTCAAAGGGGCTTATAATTTGATAAGGATACGCAAAGGAGATGAATGTAAGACAGCTTTTCGTTCTCGTTATGGCCATTTTGAATACACAGTTATGCCGTTTGGTCTTTGCAAGGCCCTGCTACGTTTCAACATTTTGTAAATTATATTTTCCGTGATTTACTGGATCAATTCGTTGTATACCTGGACGATATTTTGATTTTTTCTTCTTCTTTGGAACAACATCGTGAACATGTTAAAGAAGTTCTTCATCGTTTGAGAAAACATCATCTTTATCCAAAGGCCTCTAAATGTGAGTTCAAGAAATCTTCTATTGAATTTTTGGGATTTGTTGTTTCTGCTTCGGGATTTCAGATGGATGGAAGCAAAGTGGATGCAATTCTTAAATGGCCTCATCCTAAGGATCGGAAGGGAGTTCAAAGATTTGTGGGCTTTGCCAATTTCTACAGAAAATTTATTAAAAAAATTTCCTCCATAATCAAACCAATAACAGACTTAACTAGTCTCAAGAGAAGATTCTGTTGGTCTCCTAGTACTCAGGAAGCATTTGAAAAGCTGAAAGTACTTTTCACCTCTGCTCCAATTCTTATTCATCCGGATCCCTCTAGGCCTTTTTACTTGAAGTGGATGCTTCCAAAGATGCTGTGGGAGCAATTCTTTCCCAGAGAATAGGTACTAAGGACATTGTCCATCCAGTTACCTTCTTTTCAAAAAATCTTAGTGCTACTGAAAGGAATTATGGTGTGGGTGATCGAGAGCTACTAGCTATCAAGTATGCTTTAGAAGAATGGCGGCACTTATTGGAAGGAACACTGCATCCTATCTTAATTTTTACAGATCACAAGAATCTGGAGTACCTAAGATCAGCTAAATGACTAAATCCCCGTCAAGCCAGATGGGCTCTGTTCTTTTCTCGGTTCCAGTTCCCTATTACTTATAAACCCAGTTCAAAGAATGTGAAAGCTGATGCCCTTTCACGTCAATTTTCTGAAATAGAGATGACAGTCTTTCCTACGACCATTCTTCATTTAAAGAATTTTTTACTGCTGCAGTCTTCTTTTCTCAAAGAGGTAGAAAAGATTCAGCAATCCATTGAAGACTACCCACATTCTAAGTATTTACATATAAAAGATGGAACTCTGTTTTATGAACAACGAATTGTTGTGCCTTCTTCGCTTCGAGGTGAAGCTTTGAGACTTATGCATGATCATCCTTTGGCAGGTCACTCAGGAATCAGGAAAACTTTGGATCTGGTGAGGCGTTTTTTCTGGTGGCCATCTGTGGTGAAGGATTGCATTTCGTATGTACACTCCTGTGAAAATTGTGCCAGATCAAAGACATTGCATCTTAAACCGATGGGACTCTTAAAACCGTTGCCACCACCTGAAGCACCGTGGAGTTCCATATCTATGGACTGTATTGTGGAACTTCCTCCTTCTAGTAAGTTCAATACTAATTTTGTTGTGGTAGATCGTCTTACAAAATTGGCCCATTTTCTACCACTTCCCCATCTTCCTTCAGCGTCTGAGACTGCAGATGTCTTCATCAAGGAGATAGTTCATCTTCATGGTCTGCCCAAGAGATTATTTCCGATAGAGGCACACAATTTACCTCCAAATTCTGGTCTACACTTTGTAAATCTCTGGGAATCTCTCTACTCAAATCTTCTGCTTATCATCCTCAGACCAATGGGCAGACGGAGAGGACGAATCAGATGTTGGAACAGTACATCCGGTCTTTTTCTACCTATTTACATGGTAATTGGGCCTCGATTCTTCCCCTGGTTGAATTTTCGTATAATAATTCCATTCATTCTTCCACAAAACAGACACCCTTTTTCTCCAATTTTGGATTTCATCCTACGTTGTTTCCCGGTATCTTGCCTGAAGTCTCGCTTCCTTCGGTTCAAGACAGATTATCTTTTCTGAAGGAGAACGTTGAGGTGTTACAACAGTCGATTCACAAGGCTCAACTCCAGTTTAAAGATTTTGCTGACCGAAAACGAAATGCAGATCCTGGATTTCAAGTAGGAGAGAGGGTTTGGTTAGCTACCACAAACCTTCACCTTCCTCATCCATTGAAGAAGCTGGCTCCTAAGTTTGTGGGTCCCTTTTTAATTAAGAGGAGAGGTGCATTAATTCTGTTACGTTTGAACTGGAACTTCCGGTTTCTATGAAAATACACCCTGTATTCCATGCCTCCTTTCTGAAGAGGTTCCATCTTCCCAATCAACATCAGGTTCCTGCTCCTCCTATAATTTGCCAAGATGGGATTGAATTTGAAGTAGGACAAGTTTTGGATTCTCGGCTCCGTTGGGGGAGATTATTTGATCAACTGGAAGGGGTTTCCAGATGAGGAGAATTCCTGGGAACCTGTTGGAAATGTCCACGCTCCAAGTCTTCTCAAAGCCTTTCACAAGAGTCATCCTGAGAAGCCTTACAAGGGTGTATGGAGGCCAACACAAAGGGGGGGCAATGTGACGCATGTGCGTCTTTGCGCGTCGCGCGCCGAAACGGACGCGGGTGCAAAAACGCCCGCTAACGTCAACGTGCGCGGCGTGATGACGCAGGACGCAGGTGTCATTACGCTTGGCGCCAAAATACCCCTTTAAATGGACGCTCAGGGAAAGGCTCTGTGCTTGTTGATAATTTAACCTGCTCCTGAACGTTTTGGAAACTTTGACTTCTTGATTCTGGTTTTGACTGGGCTTTGGATATCGACTTTTGACTGAACTCCGCCTGCATTTGACCCCAGCCTGTTTATCCGTTACGACTGAACTCTGCCTGCACCGACCTCGGCCTGCCTCTCGACTATTCTTCTGCCTACTCCATCTGATTACTATTGTCTGCTATATCTTGTGACACTCCTGCTGGACCTCGTCTCCTCACATCTGGACTCTGGACAGGTGAGGCCTGACACCTTGGAACTTTCCTACATATTTATCATCTACACAAGACTTCCAACAGAAACTAAAAGAGAGCTGGTCTAACTTCTCCACAGATAACAATTTACACAAAGACGATCCTCAGTTATTTTGGGATACCTGGAAGGCCTACATCAGAGGTTGGTCCAACCATCAACAATTTTCAAATATTGAAACATCCACTGGCAAATATTCACATAATCCTTTAGACATCGTCAATAGTTTTAAACAATTTTATGACCAACTCTATTCCTCTACTGATACTGACCCTGAAAAAAGGAAATTTCTATTTGAAGCTATAAATTTGCCCCAAATATCTCAGGAAGATTTAGCCAACTTAAATGCTCCAATTACAGAATGGGAAATAAGAGAGGTTATCACCTCTCTTCAACCCTACAAAGCAGGAGGACCTGATGGTCTTACAGGTCCTTTTTATAAGTGCTTGATAGAGGAGCTTCCTCGTTTTTTGCTCACCTATTTAACAATATAATTACAAAAAAACAACCACTGCTATCCAGTCTGGACTCTTTAATGCAAGTTATGCTCAAACAAGGAAAAGTTCCCCCTCAAGTCAGTTCTAACAGACCTATTGCCCTATTGAACCAAGACCTTAAAATCTTGGCCAAAATCTTGGCCAACCGACTTTCATCAATCTTACCAAAACTTATTTCTCAGGAACAAAGTGGTTTTGTAAAGGGAAGATCAGGAACAAAAAACATAAGATCCATTATACAATCTATTCATGCAGCAAAGAAATACCAACTGCCCTTATAGGTATCGATGCAGAATGTTGGAAACATCTACACAACTCTTTGCTAGCTTTTGCTTTTCATGGTCCCTTTAAAGATGTTATACATTTATTATACTCCTCTCCCACAACTCGCATCATTGCTGCAGGAGAAAGGTCTGACATTATCCATTTGAAGAGAGGAACGAGATGTGAAAACCTCCAGGTATAAACTTCTGCTTGTGACAGACAGATACATATGTGCTATGTAATAACAAATATATTTCTTTCTTTTAAAGGGATACTGTCATGGGAAAAATTTTTTTTTCCAAAATGAATCAGTTAATAGTGCTGATCCATCTGAATTCTGCAATGAAATCCATTTTTTTATATTCTATTTGGAAATCTGACATGGGGCTAGACATATTGTCAATTTCCCAGCTGCCCCAAGTCATGTGACTTGTGCTCTGATAAACTTCAATCACTCTTGAAAAAGAACAACCCCCCAGTAACCCCTATAAAGACAAGGCAGGTGAGGAAGGAGAGAAAAGTATAAACGTATAATATAAGATAATGCCATGATCTATCATGTTTAAAGGGATCCTGTCATCGGAAAACATGTTTTTTTCAAAACACATCAGTTAATAGTACTGCTCCAGCAGAATTCTGCACTGAAATCCATTTCTCAAAAGAGCAAACTGATTTTTTTAAATTCAATTTTGAAAATCTGACATGGGGCTAGACATTTTGTCAATTTCCAAGCTGCCCCTGGTCATGTGACTTCTGCCCACACTTTAGGAGAGAAATGCTTTCTGGTAGGCTGCTGTTTCTCCTACTCAATGTAACTGAATGTGTCTCATTGGGACCTGGATTTCACTATTGAGTTCTGTTCTTAGATCTACCAGGCAGCTGTTATCTTGTGTTAGGGAGCTGTTATCTGGTTACCTTCCCATTGTTCTTTTGTTAGGCTGCTGGGGGGGGGAAAGGAGGGAGGTGATATCATTCCAACTTGCGGTACAGCAGTAAAGAGTGATTGAAGTTTATCAAAGCACAAGTCACATGACTTGGGGCAGCTGGGAAATTGACAAAATGTCTAGCCCCATGTCAGATTTCAAAATTAAATATAAAAAAATCTGTTTGCTCTTTTGAGAAATGGATTTCAGTGCAGAATTCTGCTGGAGCAGCACTATTAACGGATTAATTTTGAAAAAAATGTTTTTCCCATGACAATATCCCTTTAAGGGACAGTCTCAGTCTCTAACAGAAGATTGTGATGACTTGTCCACTATGTCCCAGTCCCTCAGAGTCATTGGGGACCCTTGATTAGTAACATAACTAGCGGGGGGTGCAGGACAGATGGACCCCCATTCGTATGTGATTTTTTGGCCATCTTCAGTGGTGCGCAAGATGCCGTGGGGCCCTGAGGGGGTGCAGGCCCTGGTCCAATCATACCCCCTGCTCCCCTGATAGTTCCACCACTGCCCTTGGTTCATTTTTACTGGAATGAAACATGAAGGGGAATTCACTTACTATAAAGAAGGAACCTACAACTCCAAGACAATTCAGTTCCCCATCCTCCTTCCCCCATCCTCTCACAATATAATGCAACTCCTTGCTAATAAAGGCAACATTTTTACTATATATAAATATATAAGGGGATATGATCACTATATATAAATATATAAGAGGATATGATCACTATGTATAAATATATAAGGGGATATGATCACTATATATAAATATATAAGGGGATATGATCACTATATATAAATATATAAGGGGATATGATCACTATATATAAATATATAAGAGGATATGATCACTGTATATAAATATATAAGGGGGATATGATCACTATATATAAATATATAAGAGGATATGATCACTGTATATAAATATATAAGGGGGATATGATCACTATATATAAATATATAAGGGGATATGATCACTATATATATAAATATATAAGAGGATATGATCACTGTATATATAAATATATAAGGGGATATGATCACTATATATAAATATATAAGGGGGATATGATCACTCTATATAAATATATAAGGGGATATGATCACTATATATATAAATATATAAGAGGATATGATCACTGTATATATAAATATATAAGGGGATATGATCACTATATATAAATATATAAGGGGGATATGATCACTATATATAAATATATAAGGGGGATATGATCACTATATATAAATATATAAGGGGGATATGATCACTATATATAAATATATAAGAGGATATGATCACTGTATATAAATATATAAGGGGGATATGATCACTATATATAAATATATAAGGGGATATGATCACTATATATATAAATATATAAGAGGATATGATCACTGTATATATAAATATATAAGGGGATATGATCACTATATATAAATATATAAGGGGGATATGATCACTATATATAAATATATAAGGGGATATGATCACTATATATAAATATATAAGGGGGATATGATCACTATATATAAATATATAAGGGGGATATGATCACTATATATAAATATATAAGGGGATATGATCACTACATATAAATATATAAGGGGACCATACAATAATCTCACTAATACTTTATTTAGCAGTAGCTCCTCCCAGCAGGCAGGAGGGAGCCAATGAGATAAGAGGAAAGGGTTCCAGCTAAATATTGGGAAGGGGTTTGTTACAATGAGATGAAGATGTGGAATTGTCTCCCTGAATCAGGGGTACAGGCTGATACATTAGTTAGGTACAAGGAAGGGTCGGATGCTTTATTCACCAGTAGCTCCTCCCAGCAGACAGGAGGGAGCCAATGAGATTAGAGGAGGGAAAGGGGTGTTACACGGAGAGCTGGGAAGTGAATCAGGGGTACAGGCTGATACATTAGATAGGTACAAGGAAGGGTCGGATGCTTTATTCACCAGTAGCTCCTCCCAGCAGACAGGAGGGAGCCAATGAGATTAGGGGAGGGAAAGGGGTGTTACAGGGAGAGCTGGGAAGTGAATCAGGGGTACAGGCTGATACATTAGAGAGGTATAAGAAGGTCCTTAATTTAAATATCAAAGGCATTTGGGATCAACATAAATCCATGAGGCATCAGGTTATTGGCACAAGTAGAATTAGATCCAAAGAAAGTCAAACTGATAAAACAGAAGCAAAAAAATAGCATTTCAATTAGTAACAATACAAGTTACAACTAACAGAAATTAGATACAAAATGCCTTTGATATTTATCCCCACTAAGGACATTCATTTTTCTATGTTTTCCCTTGTTTTCTCTATGGATTATCGACTTAACATGAGGCTTCTGAAAGTTTTTTGGACTTCATATGTGGACTTTTATTGTTTTTTTTATTTATTTGTTATTTAGTAATTGATCTTACTACACACCTTGGTTACATGGTGAAATTCTGAATTTTGCTGTGTGCCATAAGAAAAAACACCCATTGACTTTTATGCAGTTAGAGAAAAAAGTCACCATAAGAAAAAACACCCATTGACTTTTATGCAGTTAGAGAAAAAAGTCACCATAAGAAAAAACACCCATTGACTTTTATGCAGTTAGAGAAAAAAGTCACCATAAGAAAAAACACCCATTGACTTTTATGCAGTTAGAGAAAAAAGTCACCATAAGAAAAAACACCCATTGACTTTTATGCAGTTAGAGAAAAAAGTCACCATAAGAAAAAACACCCATTGACTTTTATGCAGTTAGAGGAAAAAAGTCGCCATAAAAAAAAACACCCATTGACTTTTATGCATTCGGAGAAAAACAGTCGCCATAAGAAAAAACACCCATTGACTTTAATGCATTCGGAGAAAAAAGTCGCCATAAGAAAAAACACCTATTGACTTTAATGCATTCATGGAAAAAAGTCGCCATAAGAAAAAATACCTATTGACTTTAATGCATTCGGAGAAAAAAGTCGCCATGAGAAAAAACACCTATTGACTTTAATGCATTCGGAGAAAAAAGTCGCCATAAGAAAAAACACCCATTGATTTTAATGTATTTGGAAAAAAAAGTCGCCATAAGAAAAAATTGCAATTGACTTTAATGCATTCGGAGAAAAAAGTCGCCATAAAAAAAAACACCTATTAACTTTAATGCATTCGGAGAAAAAAGTCGCCATAAGAAAAAACACCTATTGACTTTAATGCATTCGGAGAAAAAAGTCGCCATAAGAAAAAACACCCATTGATTTTAATATATTTGGAAAAAAAGTCGCCATAAGAAAAAATTGCAATTGACTTTAATGCATTCGGAGAAAAAAGTCGCCGTAACAAAAAACACCCATTGACTTTAATGCATTCGGAGAAAAATGTCGCCGTAACAAAAAACACCCATTGACTTTAATGCATTCGGAGAAAAAAGTCGCCATAAGAAAAAATTGCAATTGACTTTAATGCATTCGGAGAAAAAAGTCGCCATAAGAAAAAATTGCAATTGACTTTAATGCATTCGGAGAAAAAAGTCGCCATAAGAAAAAACACCCATTGACTTTAATGCATTTAGAGAAAAAAGTCGCCATAAGAAAAAAACATCCATTGACTTTAATGCATTCGGAGAAAAAAGTCGCCATAAGAAAAAACACCCATTGACTTTAATACATTTAGAGAAAAAAGTCGCCATAAGAAAAAACACCCATTGACTTTAATGCATTCGGAGAAAAAAGTCGCCATAAGAAAAAACACCCATTGACTTTAATGCATTCGGAGAAAAAAGTCGCCATAAGAAAAAACACCCATTGACTTTAATGCATTCGGAGAAAAAAGTCGCCATAAGAAAAAACACCCATTGACTTTTATGCATTCGGAGAAAAAAGTCACCATAAGAAAAAACTCCCATTGACTTTAATGCATTCAGAGAAAAAAGTCGCCATAAGAAAAAACACCCATTGACTTTTATGCATTCGGAGAAAAAAGTCGCCATAAGAAAAAACACCCATTGACTTTAATGCATTCGGAGAAAAAAGTCGCCATAAGAAAAAACACCTATTGACTTTAATGCATTCGGGGAAAAAAGTCGCCATAAGAAAAAAACACCCATTGATTTTAATATATTTGGAAAAAAAAGTCGCCATAAGAAAAAATTGCAATTGACTTTAATGCATTCGGAGAAAAAAGTCGCCATAAGAAAAAACACCCATTGACTTTAATGCATTCGGAGAAAAAAGTCGCCATAAGAAAAAACACCCATTGACTTTAATGCATTCGGAGAAAAAGTCGCCATAAGAAAAAACACCCATTGACTTTTATGCATTCGGAGAAAAAAGTCGCCATAAGAAAAAACTCCCATTGACTTTAATGCATTCGGAGAAAAAAGTCGCCATAAGAAAAAACACCCATTGACTTTAATGCATTCGGAGAAAAAAGTCGCCATAAGAAAAAACACCTATTGACTTTAATGCATTCGGAGAAAAAAGTCGCCATGAGAAAAAACACCTATTGACTTTAATGCATTCGGAGAAAAAAGTCGCCATGAGAAAAAACACCTATTGACTTTAATGCATTCGGAGAAAAAAGTCGCCATAAAAAAAAAACCTATTAACTTTAATGCATTCGGAGAAAAAAGTCGCCATAAGAAAAAACACCTATTGACTTTAATGCATTCGGAGAAAAAAGTCGCCATAAGAAAAAACACCCATTGATTTTAATATATTTGGAAAAAAAAGTCGCCATAAGAAAAAATTGCAATTGACTTTAATGCATTCGGAGAAAAAAGTCGCCGTAACAAAAAACACCCATTGACTTTAATGCATTCGGAGAAAAATGTCGCCGTAACAAAAAACACCCATTGACTTTAATGCATTCGGAGAAAAAAGTCGCCATAAGAAAAAATTGCAATTGACTTTAATGCATTCGGAGAAAAAAGTCGCCATAAGAAAAAATTGCAATTGACTTTAATGCATTCGGAGAAAAAAGTCGCCATAAGAAAAAACACCCATTGACTTTAATGCATTTAGAGAAAAAAGTCGCCATAAGAAAAAAACATCCATTGACTTTAATGCATTCGGAGAAAAAGTCGCCATAAGAAAAAACACCCATTGACTTTAATACATTTAGAGAAAAAAGTCGCCATAAGAAAAAACACCCATTGACTTTAATGCATTCGGAGAAAAAAGTCGCCATAAGAAAAAACACCCATTGACTTTAATGCATTCGGAGAAAAAAGTCGCCATAAGAAAAAACACCCATTGACTTTAATGCATTCGGAGAAAAAAGTCGCCATAAGAAAAAACACCCATTGACTTTTATGCATTCGGAGAAAAAAGTCACCATAAGAAAAAACTCCCATTGACTTTAATGCATTCAGAGAAAAAAGTCGCCATAAGAAAAAACACCCATTGACTTTTATGCATTCGGAGAAAAAAGTCGCCATAAGAAAAAACACCCATTGACTTTAATGCATTCGGAGAAAAAAGTCGCCATAAGAAAAAACACCTATTGACTTTAATGCATTCGGGGAAAAAAGTCGCCATAAGAAAAAACACCCATTGATTTTAATATATTTGGAAAAAAAAGTCGCCATAAGAAAAAATTGCAATTGACTTTAATGCATTCGGAGAAAAAAGTCGCCATAAGAAAAAACACCCATTGACTTTAATGCATTCGGAGAAAAAAGTCGCCATAAGAAAAAACACCCATTGACTTTAATGCATTCGGAGAAAAAAGTCGCCATAAGAAAAAACACCCATTGACTTTTATGCATTCGGAGAAAAAAGTCGCCATAAGAAAAAACTCCCATTGACTTTAATGCATTCGGAGAAAAAAGTCGCCATAAGAAAAAACACCCATTGACTTTAATGCATTCGGAGAAAAAAGTCGCCATAAGAAAAAACACCTATTGACTTTAATGCATTCGGAGAAAAAAGTCGCCATGAGAAAAAACACCTATTGACTTTAATGCATTCGGAGAAAAAAGTCGTCATGAGAAAAAACACCTATTGACTTTAATGCATTCGGAGAAAAAAGTCGCCATAAAAAAAAAACCTATTAACTTTAATGCATTCGGAGAAAAAAGTCGCCATAAGAAAAAACACCTATTGACTTTAATGCATTCGGAGAAAAAAGTCGCCATAAGAAAAAACACCCATTGATTTTAATATATTTGGAAAAAAAAGTCGCCATAAGAAAAAATTGCAATTGACTTTAATGCATTCGGAGAAAAAAGTCGCCGTAACAAAAAACACCCATTGACTTTAATGCATTCGGAGAAAAATGTTGCCGTAACAAAAAACAACCATTGACTTTAATGCATTCGGAGAAAAAAGTCGCCATAAGAAAAAATTGCAATTGACTTTAATGCATTCGGAGAAAAAAGTCGCCATAAGAAAAAACACCCATTGACTTTAATGCATTCGGAGAAAAAAGTCGCCATAAGAAAAAATTGCAATTGACTTTAATGCATTCGGAGAAAAAAGTCGCCATAAGAAAAACACCCATTGACTTTAATGCATTCGGAGAAAAAAGTCGCCATAAGAAAAAACACCCATTGACTTTAATGCATTCGGAGAAAAAAGTCGCCATAAGAAAAAACACCCATTGACTTTAATGCATTCGGAGAAAAAAGTCGCCATAAGAAAAAACACCCATTGACTTTAATGCATGTGTAGCAAGAAGATTTGTCGCACGCGTAAAAATGCCCATTGACTTCAATGCGTTTTGCTAAATTTCGTGTTTTATTGAGCGGTGCTTAATACTCTGTTTCATTCCTATTTGACTTCAGTTATTTTATTCATGGCACAGCCAGACAAACTGATTGGCTTTTATATTAAATCTATTCACATTAGGAATAAATCTGTTTACAAGACTGAATCTTATCACATGTCATTAGAGCCCAGGACAACAATGTATTTCCATTTCAATCCCAGGCATCAGCCAAGCAGGAAGTGATGTCATAATGGTCAAACAAGCAGGAAGTGATGTCATAATGGACAAAAAGCAGGAAGTGATGTCATAATGGTCAAAATCAGCGATGTCACAATGGACAAAAAGCAGGAAGTGATGTCATAATGGTCAAAGCAGCGATGTCATAATGGTTAAAAAAACTGTCAGTGATGTCATAATGGTGAAAAATCAAGCTTAGATTGTTCAGTCCCACTCTTGTATCATTTGCTATTTAGCTTCTGCACAGGTTGCATCTCGCATCTGAGCAGTGCTAATAGCATTTTAGTTTTTTTGTATCCGAGAACAGATTTCCATCTTGTTTCGATATTTACAACAATCTGTAAGTAAAGAGCTTTATCTAGCAAAATATTTTCTTTCCTGAAATGTCTCTTCTTGACTCCTATTCCTACTATTACAATCCAGACCGACTATATTTATCCCAAATTTACCAACATCAGCACTGATTTACCAAACAGAAGCATTTCTCTCTGGAGAGATAAAACAGTGTTGCTAAATGCAAAATCAACTCACTGGGGCTCATTTATCAACACTGGACACATTTGCCCGTGGGCAGTAACCCATAGCAACCAATCAGTGATTGACTTTTGTTCAGCCAGCTGCAAGTTGAACAATGAATACAACAATTTGGTTGGTTGCCATAGGTTACTGCCCATGAGCAAAATGGCCCCATGTTAATAAATGAGCCCCAGTGTGTTTGGCTTTAGGCTTGGGCTCACTTCTGGTTTAGGGGATTAAAATAAGAAATGGGAATAAATGAAGCAAGTTGCACGTCAGTAAGACTTTCATTTCAATCAGCTTTATATGGAGCCAGAAGGCTTTATGAAATGCTCATGTCTGTGAATAATAACTAGAAATGGTAAATTTTACTTATAGATCCCTTATCCAACCTCATTTTACTTTATTAGTGTCATTGGTGCATTGGTGGAACGTCCACATTAAGGGGCACATTTACTATGGGTTGAATATCGAGGGTTAATTAACCCTCGATATTCGGCCGTCAAAGTAAAATCCTTCGACTTCGAATATCGAAGTCGAAGGATTTACCGCATTTCCTGCGATCGAACGATCTAAGGAAAAATCGATTTGAAGGATTTTAATCCGTCGATGGAACGATTTTCCTTCGATCCCAAATTGGCTAGAAAGTCTATGGGGACCTTCCCCATAGACTAACATTGATGTTCGGTAGCTTTTAGGTGATGAAGTAGGTGGTCAAAGTTTCAGTACTTTGACTATCGAATGGTCGAATAGTCAAATGATTTTTAGTTCGAATCGTTCGATTCAGAGTCGTAGTCGAAGGTCGAAGTAGCCAATTCGATGGTCGAAGTAGCCAAAAAAATACTTTGAAATTCAAAGTATTTTTCCTTATAATCCTTCACTTGAGCAAAGTAAATGTGCCCCTAAATGTACATTATTTCCAAAGTACAATAAACATAAACGTCTCACGTTACATAAAGTCTGTGATATATTTCTATATCTCTATATTATATAATTCTATACTTTATGTTACAGAAAATGTTTCGAAGACTTCGCAGAGCATTGAACTTCTGCAAAGGCCGCACAACGGTAACGTTACTAATACCTTGTTTAGTCTAATAACTGAAGGAGAAAATGCATCAGGAACACATTGTTTGTAGCAGAAAAGAATCTTTTGTTGCTTATTTTGCCCTTTCGCTGTAATCAGGCCTGGATTTTGGGCTTGGCCACCCCTAGACCCGCTGGGTCCTAGCGCCCGCACCCTCACAAGCACAAGGACTGACTGTAATGTCTTCCAAACACTCCACAGGGAAAATATAAGACAACTTTAATTGGTTCTATATAAAAAGCACTATATTAATTATACAAGAAATAAATAACATATAAATAACTTATACAAATCAGTCCTATGTGCATGGATCTGGGATATGGACAAACCTGGCAGCAAATGGGCAGAACCCCTTGATTTCTTTACTTACTCCCCTGTTTTAATAGAAATAGCAGTTTGTTGATTAAAATAAAGAGAAATCCTTAGTGTGGAATAGAAATGTATCCGATATGACGAAATAAAAGTCATTTTGATGTTCATAGGATTCCAGTAGCAGCAGTGACGCTGATCCAATCAAATCTCGTGGAAGCCGCGAGGAGAAACCTGAAGATAAAGTATATAGTGGAATAAATCAGGAATATGAGAGAAGCCCAATCAGAGAAGCTGAAATTCTTCCAGGTACAGTTTTTGATGAGTAATTATTCAATTTATATATTAGTCTGAAAAGGACCAATGTAATATAGAGACGGGACCTGTTATCCAGAATGCTCGGTTTTTCTGATAACGGATCTTTCTGTAATTTGGATCTTCATACCTTAAGTCTACTAGAAAATCATATAAACATGAAATAAAGCCAATAGGCTGGTTTTGCCTCCAATAAGGATTAATTATATCTTAGTTGGGATCAAGTACAAGCGACTGTTTTATTATTACAGAGAAAAAGGAAATCCGTTTTAAACATTCGGATTATTAAGATAAAATAAAGTCTAGAGGAGTTGGCCATTCTGTAATTTGAAGCTTTCTGGATAACGGGTCCCATACTTGTAGTTATTACCTTGAGTCCGGTGGCCCGATGTACTAGGAATGTAAATATATATATATATCTCGCGGATCGAACTTTTCTCCTGCTCTCTCCGCCCGCCACCGGCAAAATAATGGCTTCCAACTTTGTCTTTTATAGACGATACTCCTGCTCACCCCGCCCCTTTTGTGACATCATTGGTGGGGCGGGTCTATAAAAGCGATGCCAAAGTCGCATGCAGGTCAAGGGAGGGCGGGTTAGGGGAGGAGAAATCCTGACCAGCACATCACTAGTTACCACCTTCTGTCCCATGGAACTCTGGGCAGGGGGTGGAGCTGCAATGTAATGGGCGGGTCCATGACACAGTAGGGGCTGATCATGACATCAGGGTGGAGCTATGACGTGGCAATCAGCAATTGGCCAATCACCACATCAATCATAATAAATCCTGCCCAGTTTTCCTACTTTGGAAAACCGGACAGGCAGTTTTGACCCTGACAGTCCTTCATAAAACTGGGCTGTTGGGGTCGGTGACTACCCTAATAACGTGTCCTTAGAATGGCGCCATTCCCGTCTGTCTCTCACTTCTGGATTGTACTTGTTAAAAGCTGAGCAATAATAAGACTATTTTTCTTTTCAGACTCTCAAGAGCCTTGTGAGAATGAGGAGAATTCAGTTGCACCAATTAGTAGTCGACGTGTAAGTAAAGCCATTGTTCCAATTCTCTTTAGTGATATAATGGATGTGCTCTCTTACTGAATGATTACATAGAGCAATTCAGAGATCTCATTTCAATATCTCCTTTTCTATCAACATATGAATTCAATAGGTTTAGTGCTAGAGGCCAGGAGTCAGACAGAAATACTATCCTGTGTAGCTTCTACACACTGTCCTTATACATTCTCAACTTGATATAAAGACATATATAGACATACAGTAGCTATTACATATCATCACCCCAAATACTCAATGGCATTTACACATACATTTCACCTCTCACTATTCAAGCTCTTGTATAAGGCCTGGAAACATCAATAGAAATAGTTTCTAATCTGAATATCTAATCCCAGATAACAACCATTGTGTAGCCGCTGTACTACACTATAAGTAGAATAAAAGTCACTGAGGAATAGAATTGAGACTATTCATCTTGTATCACACTGAGCCTGAGCTGTGAGCTGACAGTGTAAAGGCAAATCCAGTAAATGATCAGCGTCACGATATTTATCCCTTTTCGCTTAATGAAGTGCAAGTTCCGCGTCTCAGAAAAAGCCGTGTGTTGTAGTTCAGCAGCTGTATGAGGCCCAATACTGCTGACACATTTTATACTGTCATGAGATGTAGGGATGCACCAGATCTAGGATTCGGTTCGGAATTCAGCCAGGATTTGGCCCTTTTCAGCAGGATTTAGATTACGCCAAATCATTCTGCCCGGTCGAACCGAATCCAAATCCTAATTTGCATATGCAAATGATGCACGGGGAGGGAAATTGTGTGACTTTTTGTCACAGAACAAGGAAGTAAAAATGTTTTCCCCTTCCCAGACCTAATTTGCATTTGCAAATTAGGATTCAGATTTGGTTCGGTATTCAGCCAAATCTTTCGCAAAGGATTCGGGGGCTCGGCCGAATCCAAAATAGTGGATTTAGTGCATCCCTAATGAAATGTAGTTTCAACTATGTACCCTGCACATAAAAACTGCTCATAAAGGAGAACTAAAGCCTAACTAAAGAAGTAGGTAGAAATGTTGTACATGATGTTTTGTGCTTCTGTACCAGCCCAAGGCAACCACAGCCCTTTAGCAGTAAAGATCTGTGTCTCCAAAGATGCCCCAGTAGCTCCCCATCTTCTTTTCTGCTGATTCACTGATTCACACGCTCTGTGCTGCTGTCACTTACTGAGCTTAGGGAGCCACTCACAATATACAGTACACATAGAATAGAAATGTCACAATATAAGGCTGATTAGTCATTAATACACATAATTACTACATGGCAGCACAGAAACCAGTGCAATTAGCATCAGAATTGAATAATCAGCAAACCTGTAGCATCAGCTTATATTACAGCCAGGGAAGCTCATTTTCTGCTGCTGGATAATTAGTGACGAGCCCTAAGCTTAGCTTCTCAACAGCCAATCAGAGCCCACTGAGCATGTGAGTGTCACAGACACTTTCCAAGATGGTGACCCCCTGTGACAAGTTTGAAGTCCTGGATCATTGCTGCTATTGACAAGTTCACTATATAAAATAGGACATTTTTAGCCATATTAATTTTTTAGGGTTTAGTTCTCCTTTAAATAATAATACACCGCACTACAAAATATCTGAGCTGAATTTGCCTATGAGTTGTCCCCTCTTCTTCTTCTTTATGTAGCAAAAATATTTTCTTTCCTGAAATGTCTCTTCTTGACTCCTATTCCTACTATTACAATCCAGATCGACTATATTTATCCCAAATTTACCAACATCAGCACTGATTTACCAAACAGAAGCATTTCTCTCTGGAGAGATAAAACAGTGTTGCTAAATGCAAAATCAACTCACTGGGGCTCATTTATCAACACTGGACACATTTGCCCGTGGGCAGTAACCCATAGCAACCAATCAGTGATTGACTTTTGTTCAGCCAGCTGCAAGTTGAACAATGAATGCAACAATTTGGTTGGTTGCCATAGGTTACTGCCCATGAGCAAAATGGCCCCATGTTAATAAATGAGCCCCAGTGTGTTTGGCTTTAGGCTTGGGCTCACTTCTGGTTTAGGGGATTAAAATAAGAAATGGGAATAAATGAAGCAAGTTGCACGTCAGTAAGACTTTCATTTCAATCAGCTTTATATGGAGCCAGAAGGCTTTATGAAATGCTCATGTCTGTGAATAATAAATAGAAATGGTAAATTTTACTTATAGATCCCTTATCCAACCTCATTTTAGTTTATTGGACTCTATTGGAACTTCCATATTAAATGTACATTATTTCCAAAGTAAAATAAAGTCTGACGTTACATAAAGTCTGTGATATATTTCTATATCTCTATATTATATAATTCTATACTTTATGTTACAGAAAATGTTTCGAAGACTTCGCAGAGCATTGAACTTCTGCAAAGGCCGCACAACGGTAACGTTACTAATACCTTGTTTAGTCTAATAACTGAAGGAGAAAATGCATCAGGAACACATTGTTTGTAGCAGAAAAGAATCTTTTGTTGCTTATTTTGCCCTTTCACTGTAATCAGGCCTGGATTTTGGGCTTGGCCACCCCTAGACCCGTAATGTCTTCCAAACACTCCACAGGGAAAATATAACACAACTTTAATTGGTTCCAGTGCTTGAATTGGGTTGAAAAAGGTGCAGGGATGGTATATGTGCCATGGCAAAAATATTTAGGCCCTGCCCACAATTGTAGGCCACACCCACAATTGTAGACCACACCCACTTTTAAATAAGTCTCGCCACCAGTTATTTTGCTATTTCCATGTTTATGAAAAATATGTTTTTTAATATTGCAAGAAATAGAATGACCCTAATTTTTTACAATTAAATAGTTACATAGTTAAATTGGGTTGAAAAAAGACAAAGTCCATCAAGTCCAACCCCTCCAAATGAAAACCCAGCCCCATACACACACCCCTCCCTACTGTCACATAAATGATATATACCCATATCTATACTAACTATAGAGTTTATAATCACAATAGCCTTTGTATTATGTCTGTCCAAGAAATCATCCTAGTCCCTCTTATAGTCATTAACTGAATCAGCATCACAACATCACCCAGCAGTGCAGAATACCCAGAACCCATAGCAGGGTAGGACAGAGGTCATTAATCAACACTCGGCAAATTTGCCCATGAGCAGTAACCCATGGCAACCAATCAGACTGCTGCATTCATTATTCTACTTGCAGCTGGCTTTAAAAAGCTTATCGCTGATTGGTTGTTGTTATAGTTACCTGCCCATGGGCAAATTTGCCCAGCGTTGATAAATGAGCCCCAGTATCAAAGATCTAGTAAAGCTATTGGTAATACTAGAGGTTGAGTGTTGCCTGCCTATCACTGGTACCGATGAGAGACACATACACAGAGTGAGGGTAGAATGGGGCCAATGCCTAGTGACACAAGCACGACTGCACCCCACACACACACATATATATACTGCAGATATTTGGCGTAAAAGGGGGTGGCGTCACCTTGTCCGAATCCAGTTCCTGGTCCTCCTGGCACAGGCGGTATAACAAGGATTTGGGATCCCCACAAATGGTCTGTTTGGTGCTCAGGAAGTACGTGCCGCCAGCATTCAACCGGATCCATTTGCTCCCTGTTCGACCTGAAGATTCCTGGAGTCCTGGGCTGGGAGGAGAACGGGAGCTGGAGCAGGCGAGTCCAGGACTAGGAGGGCTGGTCCTGGGGATATTCAGGGTAGCGGTAGTAGTGTTTCCCGATGCAATTCTTCCATGTTTGGATCACACTGGGCAGCACTGGGACAACGGCGGAGCCATAACACTAAGGAAAGAGAAGATTCGGGGGGTGGGTGGCATCACAGCCGCCTGAACTGCTGTCAACACGAGGTCCATCTTGCTACACATATCACATGACATTTCATCCCTTTTCGTTTAGTTTTAATCCCAAGGGATATCACACATTTGATTGAACCATTCAATAGGGTAACCACACCAGTCTCTGTACGGCACATGCACATTGAGCACATCATATATCACAGTCTACGTTCACTCATCAACCCATATAGTAACGCACACTTAATTTCCACCTTTGATCCTAGCACACATTCACAGCACTTGTCTGTTTTCCACATCACATTTACACGAACAACACAAACTCTCTTCTTCATATATGGTGTTCACACATAACATGAGACATCCCATGCTATGACACCAACCCCACAGTATAGGTTGCACATGACATCCACTATCAGGAAGTGTCACATAAATCACACACATAACTTCATTTCCATTCCAACATTCACAAATGTCACTTCACACCACACAGCCATAGTAACACATTTCCCCACTTGTACATAGTGACAACACATAAGAAGTCTCCACACAATGTGGCTATACACTTTCCACTCACAGCGATTCACCACAGCATTCATGTCAGTTTCAGTTCACCTTTCATTCACTATTTGCACTACCTAAACTCACATGTACATTTTAGTTCTACACACTACTTTCATCACACTACATACACCCTCACACATTTAGTCCTGTTCACTCTTTACCCCCAGCACATACATCACTATTCCGTTCAATTTCATCAGATTAATAGTAGGTCACGATCCTTAGATAACAGAAACACGCACGCAAACACCCAAGCACTTGCCTGACACTTCATTGCTGTCCCTGCAGACTGCAGTGTTGTACTTTGCACGGCGGGAAGGGGTGGTACGGCAACGGTCCCACGTCAGTGGCGTCGCACTGGCGATGTTGCGTCAGCGTGCAAATTTGAGTCAGCGATGTCGCGTTGGGGCCGGTCCATTTTAAAAATAAATGGGGCCATACTCGGTTCCAGCTGTGGTGCGGGGCCCCCATTGGCGCGGCCGGGGCCAAATTGGCCTAAGGCCGGCCCTGAAGCTGCGGCACTGGCTGAACCGCATTGCCCGCAGATCTTACTTCACCAGCCCGCCCATGTTCCCTTCTTACATCACATTGTGTAGTGGCCAATACGCGTCGGAGTTCCAGCCCGGAACTGAAAGTGAGAGCGGCAGTGGGAGTAGCCGGGCTACTTTGATTTCTATGTGAGGTTAAAAAAAAAAACCGGAACAAAAAAAATTCTCAACTCTACCATCCCACCTGAGGGGATGCAATTTAATGAAAAAAAGAAGTGGCGGGATGCCATCCCGCCGAATCCCGCCCCAATTCAAGCACTGATTGGTTCTATATAAAAAGCACTATATTAATTATACAAGAAATTAATAACATATAAATAACTTATACAAATCAGTCCTATGTGCATGGATCTGGGATATGGACAAACCTGGCAGCAAATGGGCAGAACCCCTTGATTTCTTTACTTACTCCCCTCTTTTAATAGAAATAGCAGTTTGTTGATTAAAATAAAGATAAATCCTTAGTCTGGAATAGAAATGTATCAGATATGATGAAATAAAAGTCATTTTGATGTTCATAGGATTCCAGTAGCAGCAGTGATGCTGATCCAATCAAATCTCGTGGAAGCCGCAAGGAGAAACCTGAAGATAAAGTATATAGTGGAATAAATCAGGAATATGAGAGAAGCCCAATCAGAGAAGTTGAAATTCTTCCAGGTACAGTTTTTGATGAGTAATTATTCAATTTATATATTAGTCTGAAAAGGACCAATGTAATATAAATACAGGAACTGTTATCCAGAATGCTTGGAACCTGGGGTTTTTACAGATAATGGATCGCTCTGTAATTTGGATCTTCATACCTTAAGTCTACTAGAAAATCATATAAACATGAAATAAACCCAATAGGCTGGTTTTAGTTGGGATCAAGTTCAAGCTACTGTTTTATTATTACACAGAAAAAAGAAATCAGTTTTAAGATGTGGATTATTTAGATAAATTAAAGTCTAGAGGAGTTGGCCATTTCCGTAATTCGAAGCTTTCTGGATAACGGGTCCCATACCTGTAGTTATTACCTTTAATCGGGTGGCCCGATGTACTGGGAATGTATATATATATATATATATATACATATACATTCGTGAATTTACCAGGAGCATTCGGGCCGACCTCAGTCTTCCTCGCGGGTGCGGATCGAGCTCTTCTCCTGCTCTCTCCACCCGTCGCGGGCAAAATGATGGCTTCCAACGTTGTCTTTTATAGACGATACTCCTGCTCACCCCATCCCTTTTGTGACATCATTGGTAGGGCGGGGTTGCGCGGGTCTATAAAAAACAATGCGGAAGTCGGGTGCAGGCACAGGGAGGGCGGGTTAGGGGCGGGGAAATCCTGACCCGCACATCACTAGTTACCACCTTCTGTCCCATGGAACTCTGGGCAGGGGGTGGAGCTGCAATGTAATGGGGTGGGTCCATGACACAGTAGGGGCTGATCATGACATCAGGGTGGGGCTATGACGTGGTAATCAGCAATTGGCCAATCACCACATCAATCAAAATAAATTCTGCCCAGTTTTCCTAATTTAGAAAACCGGACAGGCAGTTTTGACCCGGACAGTCCTTCATAAAACTGGGCTGTTGGGGTCGGTGACTACCCTAATAATGTGTCCTTAGAATGGCGTCATTCCCGTCTGTCTCTCACTTCTGGATTGTACTTGTTAAAAGCTGAGCAACAATAAGACTATTTTTCTTTTCAGACTCTCAAGAGCCTTGTGAGAATGAGGAGAATTCAACTAATGCCCAAGCAACTCCTGTAGCAGATGAGGGACAGGAGAAGACTAGGTTTGTTCCACAGTGACTTTAGCTTCTCTGCTAGAAATCCTGCCTGGATTTTGGTTGCATTTCAAGCCCTTTTGTTACAGCCAGACAACCCACAACACATATTTGGGATTGTAGCTTTAATTCATCATTTATAGAAGGAAGGAACCCCCAAAAATGGTTCTGTTTGTCATCCCTGGCCTCTCTGCACATTCCCACTATTTGTTCCCCAGGAGACTGCTGGGATCAGAGGGGCCAAGTGATGGAACTAAGTTACATAAAGTTTATCACTAGATGCCCGGGATGATTTCACATTAAAGGCCAGGCAGAGATTTGAGAAGGCATCATGTTTTGGATAAATACACAGGTTACACTAGAACATACAAGTTCCACCAGTAATTAAATATATTCTGTTCATATAGTGAATAATTTACCCCCTATCATAAACTGTAAGGATAAGTTATCAAATAGTTCCATGACCAGATAAATTGTCCAAGCGCTTTTATACAAGTCATTACAAGGTGATTTCTAATATCCGCATTCGAACAGAGGCGACAGAAATGACATCACTGAGCAGTGATTATAATTGATGACATCACTAAGCAGCATTTATATAGTGAATAAAGTACCCCCTCTTGTAAAATATAAGGATATTATAAGTTACCGAGGAGTTTCATGACCATAGAAAAGCACAAGGCTGAAGGCTGAGTTATACAGGTCATGGAAACCAGAGTTATCTTCTAATATCCTCATATTTTGCAACTGGGGCTACTTTATTTATTATAATATACACATTTCAGTGAGTCATGTGACAGAAATGACATCAGAACGCACCGTTTATAAGGATATCATTTACATATAATATCTCTGGCTGTTGTGTATTATTTATGTATTTAACACTTGTCAATGTGCTTTCAGAGTGTCTAGGACATCCATCGAGGACTACTACCTGCAGAGTGTACTGGGTAAAGGCAACTTTGGTAAAGTGAGTTGATCCGTCCTTAAATAAGATAAATAAAATACAAATGAGCAAATGTGAGGTTACTGAATGCACTTTTCCTCACTGTTTCTATCACTCCAGGTATATCTCGCACAACACAAATCTTCTGGAGAAGAGGTTGCCATCAAGACAATAAAAAAGGAAGAGATAACCATTTCTGACATTCAGAGGTGAGTTAAATGGGAATGAATATGGATATTTTGTATCTGTTGCAAATCTCTTTAGATTTCAGGCAATTAAGCACAGGCCAACTTGACAGTGATCAAAACAATTAGTATGTGGGCCAAGCAGTTGGACATTATACAGTTTAAATGGAGGGCCAATCATTTAGCCAATGAGTAGAAATTTAATGGCACATTCTTGTTTTTGTTTAATATTCAGCCTGAAACTGGAGAAGGCCATTCTTGAAGAGGCTAAAAGAGAGAAGAACCCTTTCCTCGTTGGCCTATATGCCTCATTTCAGAGCAGAGACCATTTTTGTTTGGCAATGGATTACTGTCCCGGCGGTGATTTGACAACTTATTTGAACGTCAGTTCCTTCCCAAAGGAGACAGCAGTGTAAGTAACATTCTACTGTTAGGGACCTTCCTAGAGGGTAAGATTTCTGCAGCACCCTAAGTCCTGTACCCATGCATGGGACCTGCTGAACATTTAATGCTGTGCTGCATATAGGGGGCTTCTTAGGGCTAATTAATACCCATTAGTCATTGGAAATCTGTTCTTTATGTTTAATAGGGTGACCCTGTGCCCATTTGAGTGCAGGGAAAGTAATTGGGAGGAAAGTATCAGGTCTGTCCCCTCTGGTGCTAAAAAGGTTAACTGTGCCCTGGAAATAGAGAGCTCAGTGACTATGGATATAATATTTAATATATATAATATTATGTTTAGGAAATAACTCAGTCCTTTTGTGTTTTCTTTGTAGATTCTACTCAGGGTGTATAGTTTTAGGATTACAGTTCCTGCATGAAAGAAATATTATTCACCGGTGAGTATGAATGAAATATTAGTAGCCACATGCCCTTAAGGCAAACATGATTTATTCTCATGTGTTGATAAAGCGCTGCGAGTCCCATAGACTTTCCTATTGGGAAGGGCTCAATCTGCCCCAGGGATGCTCCTGCCATGAAGGAGGGTGAGAACTTTGCCTCAGGCGGCAGTGAGTGGCCAGTTAAAGGGGCAGTAAAAAGCCACTTCTTGTAACTTTAAGAGCTGAATTTCCAGGTTTCAACCCAGAAATTCAGCTCCGCTAGTGCAGCGAGTGCTATTGTGCTCATTACACTAGTGATATTGCCCCCCTTTGACCCGCTCCAATGCTAATATTTAATCACAGCTGCCCCAGAATCGCCCCTGATCTGCCCTTGTTTCACCTGGAAGCTTCCAAATATAATGGACTTTCCCCAGCTCATTGCTGCTACCCCTAGTGGCTCCCATTTCCATCCCCTTTAAAGGCACCTGTTCCTTTCCTTCATGATGAGGCAGGAATATAAGGGGAACAAACCCCCCCTCCTCATTTTATACATGTATATAGAATAGAATAGTGTCCCTGTACTAAAGTAATCATGTTCTTTTGCATTGCAGAGATATAAAGCCACCGAATATCTTGCTGGACTCTGATGGTTATGCCAGAATCGCTGATTTTGGCATGGCAAAGAAAAGTAAGATTTAGATTTTTGTATGGGGGGGGTCAAATACATGAGCCAGGGCCTATCATTTATGAGGCTCACACAGCAAGACTTACTCTTGGTACAACTCACTGTTTAGTTTTATATGTACCAATTTATTTATGGGTCAGACCTTCACTAACTAGTACTCACCCTTCTAGGGGATAAAACACAACAGGGGGCTATGGCAGTAAGCAAGTAACATTGTGACTACTGCCAAGGTAGAAATGGCAACCATAGCCCATAACAAGCCTAAATAAGTGGAAAATACATAAATGTTCATATTTATTCATCACTTAATATTTCTAGTAGACAAGAAGATTCTGAACATGAATTACACAGAGGTAGAAATGTCATATGGAAATGATGCTAAAGCAACGTTTGTCTCTGTTTCAGCTGCGGGATATGATGGCACAGCTACTTCAGCATGTGGATCTCTTCCCTATATGGCCCCTGAAATTTTCAGATCCCGTTTCTACACAAAATCTGTAGACTGGTGGGCACTAGGGATATTGATCTATAAAATGCTGCTCAACAAGGTGAGTGTCTGTTTGCAAGAGAATTTTTAGTTTTGCATGGATAGTGCTGGATCATTGGAACTGAATGACCAGCTTCTTGTTGTATTAAACTGAATAAACCTAAAATAGAGTTGCCACCTGTCTGGATTAGACCTGGACAATGGCTTCCCAGTCAAGTCAGGATCTTCCTTGATTGACATGGTGAGAAGCCAATTGCTGATCACCACATAATAGCCCCACCCCATGATGTCCCACGCTCAACATCAATGATCCACCCTCTGACATCATGACTCCTCCCCCTGCCCAGAGCCTGGGCCACAGAAAGGTGCCAACCCTACCCTAAAACTGAATTACTTAACGTGTCAATCATTGTTTCCTTTGTAATCAAATTCCATTGTTCCTTTTCAGGTGCCATTTAATGCATTTTCTATGCAAATCCTTATAAAGAGGATCATAGAAACGAAGCCAATCTATCCCAAAAATCTGGATAAAGACACCACTCGTCTAATACAAAAAGTAAGTTGTCAGCAATTTGGATACTGGGCTTTTGTGTTTAGGGATAATCCCACCGATAGAGTATGAGCCCACAAATGGACTCAGTAATGTTGGAACCAAACATTAGCAATTGGATGATAGTACAGCTATGAGATCCCTTATCTGGGAACCCATTATCCAGAAAGATACAAATTACCAGAAGGCCATTTCCATAGATTCCGTTTTATGCAAATAACCCCTTATTGGTTTAGTCATTTTTTAATTATTTCCACTTTATCTGAAATAAGAAAACAGAACCTTTAACTTTATGGTAACTGAACTGCATGAATCCATATTGGTGGCAAAACAGTCCTATTGGGTGGTCTAATGTTTAAATCTTAGCACACTTAGGGGCAGATTTATCAAGGGTCAAATTTTGAAGTGGAAAATACTTTGAAATTCGACCATCGAATAGAATCCTCTGACATTCGAATTCGAAGTCGGAGGCTTTTATTCATCATACAATCATATTCCGATCATAGTAGGATCGTACGATTTTCCTTTGAATATCAAAAACTTAGTTAGCCATAGGCTAACATAGCCCTTTGCCAGGTTTAAGTTGGCGAAGTATTGAAGTCAAAGTTTTTTTTTAAAGAGACAGTACTTTGATTATCGAATGGTCGAATAGTCAAACGATTTTTACCTCGAATCAAGTCGAAGTAAATTCGAAGTTGTAGTATCCTATTTGATGGTCGAAGTATTCAAAAAATTACTTCGAAATTCAAACTTTTTGTACTTTGAAAATTCACTCGAACCTTAGTAAATCTGCCCCTTAATATAAAGTGAATGAAATTATGGAAAGATCCCCTATCTGGAACATCCCAGACCCGAAGCCTTTCTGGATAACAGATTCCATTCCTGTCCAACATTGTAGCATTTCCATTAGCTAGCATGCTAGAAAGGGTTAACTCTGCCTTCAAACTGTTTGCTTTATAACATTCATATAGAGCTGCTTAGAGACAGGCTGTGTGTATAACGATATATACTTATATATATTTCTAGCTCTTGAGGAAATATCCACACAAGCGACTAGGAAGTAAACGTGATGCAGAGGAGCTAAAGGAAAGTCCATTCTTTAAGGTAAAGTTTATGTATTACAAATCTTTACAACAACAGTCGTCATAAAAGAAATCATTGTATAGAAGTGATAGAGAAAATTCTATTTATTGGCATTGATGAGAACTCCATATCCCAACCCATCATGGAACTTGTGGAACATTTGGCTAATGTCGTGTGGGCTTCCTATTACTTATAGCTGGGAATTATCATTTAACCGGCGCAGAAGAGTAACTTGTTTTACCCTGTTTTACAGGAACTGGACTTTGATGCCCTTTCTAAAAAACACATAAGGGCCCCGATCATTCCCCAAGAGAAAACACCAGGATGTTGCTGTGGTTATTTGTGTCCAAGAGAGATTGTGTTGTCAGAAGGAAAATACAGACCAGTATTAAAATCTGTAGAAAAGGAATTGGAAAACTTCCATCGTCCTGCACTTTTACAAGAAATAGACTGAATAAGACTGAGAAGACCAAATGAGCAGGGCCAAACGATTTCATTACAACAATGGCAAAGGGCACTGATGGGACAAAGATCATATCCACTAGCCAAGGTAAAATCAAACCTGATTGGCCGGATATTGATAGTGGAGGCCCATCTCAACACCCCATATGGGCAGATAAGTTTCCAAATCAGTCTAAAGAAAGAAAAGATCATAAAGGTAAAGAAAGAAAAAGAAAAGATAGATCATAAAGGTAAAGTAAGAAAAAGAAAAGATAGATCATAAAGGTAAAGAAAGAAAAAGAAAAGATAGATCATAAAGGTAAAGAAAGAAAAAGAAAAGATAGATCATAAAGGTAAAGAAAGAAAAAGAAAAGATAGATCATAAAGGCAATAAAAGAGTAGAACTTTGATGTGTTCAAGATCAGCCTAGAAGAAGACCTTAGAAGGAGACCAGACCTAGAAGACAGACTTGGACATAGGAAGAGAAAGATCAAACTAATATGACTTGATATAATCCCCAAAAGTGTATTTGTTTATGAAACCCTCCCTAATCCCCCCTCAGCCTACTGTTACCTCTAATGATTGGCACCATCACTGCCCAGTTGCCTCTCAAACAGTCGGCTGTGGGGGGGTTGGTGCAATAAATCAGTAGGTTCTCCAGCCTATTGATTCATTGCAATGACCCCCAAACCCAGTCCAATGCCAGGCCATAGAGCCAAAGCAACTGGGCAACAGTCAAACTCCTGCTGGGTGAGGGGGTGGGTGTGTGGGTGGGGGGAGGGTATTAACCCTTTTGCCAGGCTTATACTTTGCAGCAAGGGTTAAGCAAATAAAATACTTTTGGGGATGCCTGTAAGTTATATTAAACATTCTTATCTATGAGAGCATCTTTTTATTTATACTATTGTATGTATTGTTTTTATTATACTCAACATTCAATAAAGATCATTTGCTTTGCAATAACCATGTATTGTATCATTTTATGATTCATCAATTTAGGGGCATTTTAGTTGGGGGGGAAGCTATGCCACTAATATATAGTGATGTGTAGAGAGATACAGTTCTGATAATCTTATTTCAGTAGCACATGGGGGCAGGGCAACAGAATTTCACACTTCATTTGGGCTCAGAGAATATTTCAAAATGTTGTGTTCTCTCTATAGGAAGTATTTGCTACAGGGGAGGGCTTTTAGTTTTTATAAGCTTGATCATCCGGTTAGCTGAAAAGGTTATAATATGAACCACTCCAGCAATATAAATGCAGTTTAAAATAGAGCCTAACATATTCTACTGGACAAGTGGAGTAAACCAAACAGACAGAGACCAGAGGGGACAACAGGAGGGGAGATGGGACAAACAAGGGAAAGCAAACCATGAAACAAATAATGTATGTGTCACATGACACTCCCCGTCTGAAATCTTTAGATTTCAAATAATGAACAAACATTAGTAATAAATCCTAACGTATCACTCTGTCCTTGGCATCTGAGAATGAGAGGGAAGAGTAGAAACACAAGAAGATAATGCAATCATTAACATTAATACATCAATACTTGTTGATCAAGAAGTTTTCCACTCTTTGTGCTCCTGTAAAATCAGTCCCACAGTCAGATCTCAGTCACTTTAGAGGCCGGGTGAGAAGAAGGTTGTTGAGGGAAACACCTTTATATTTGGTTCTTGAGTCAAAGCCTTGTCAGAGCTCTGTCATGTTCACACTTTTCCAAGGCCTCCATCTCTTGCAGTGCAGCTTCTGCTTCTATTTCTGCCTGGACCTTAATGACTTCAGCATCAGCGCGTGCCTGAATAAGCTGTTGATGGAAAATGGAAGATCTCGATTGTAGGGATTTGGAGGATCTCGTGGAGAGACAGAACGATGAGATCTGGATTCATGAAGTGGTGTGGTTCTCACTTCTGCCTTTGTCTTTGTTTGCAATATAAAGCTGTCTCTGTTTAGATTCAGCTCATCAAATTCCTTTACTTCTTTCTGTGACTGTGTTGTGCCACTTGAAGAAGTTGGTATCTTTCAAACACAATTGCTGGTAGTTCTCATAGGTAGCAGTTAATTGTGAGTGCCCTCGAGTCAGGTTGACAAATGGCACACATTGAGTTAACAGTCTTAGACCACAAATGGTTAATACCAGAAAGCAATTCCTCTTTATCAATCTCAAACCTCTGCTGAGCTTTCCAAGTCAATCTGGTTTTGCACTTTGATTTTGCACTAGGTTCAAGGTCTAAGGTGGCCATAGACACACAGATCCTATCGTACTAATCGAGGATTCGTACGATTTTCGGATCGTGTGTGGCTTGTGCCGACATCTTTCATCCGCCGGAGATCGGTCGTTTGGTCAATCAGTCAGGGTTGATTTTGACCTGACTGATCCCGCCGGAGAACATTGCACATCGTAATCGGATCGTTCGGCCGTATGGCCCAACAATCAGATTACCCCCGATATAGCCATGCTCGTTAATGGCATATAGGGGAAAGATCCGCTCGTTTGTCGATGTTGCCAAACGAGCGGATCTTTGTGTCTATGGCCACCTTTACTCCCTGGAATTCTGGAAGGAATTCGAATTCTTGCTGTGGATCAGCTTCCCCAGAATGTGTAGCACTGTGCTGAGACATTGCACTTCAGGAAAAGAGATAGTCCTTCAGCAGCAGAGAAATGAATCCATTGTGATTTAGCTGGAAGTTTGTAAAGCAATTCAGAAAGGTTTCTCTTTAGCTTAATTCACAGAATAGCAGGCAGGAGTCAGGATGCCAAATGCTAATGCAAACAGCTTATACCATGCAAGTGTGATACTATCAGGCTTACCGGAGTCTGGAACCAGTTAGCTGATGGAAGGCCGCTCTTACAGTACCCCAAATGCACAGAGGAGAAACTGGTAGGGGATGGTATGAGAGCCGAAATAACAATGGTGATGATAATGAAGGACGGCTCTCTCTCTGTAGAGAAGAAGTAGAATGGTCAGGCAGGCCGAGTCAGGGATCAACGTAGTCAGGGACAGGCAAGGTCAAAACCGGAAAGGTAGAGAAGTTCTAGGCGTCACAGCAGGAAGGGAATTCAATAAGCGTGGTCAGATGAGTACCGAAATCGATACCCAATTAGGGTTTCCAAGAAGTCTTAATTAATTAGCCAAGACGATGTCTGAGCAAAGTCCTGACCTTGAAGGTCGGTTTAAATAGACAGCGTCCAATGGCGACACGTCACTGCACCTGCGTCACGTCGCCGGCGTCAAATCCAGACGTGCTGCGTCAAGCCGTAGCGTCAAATGCGGATGCGCTGCATCACAACGTGGATTCTGGTGTCTGCGCCGAAGAGCAATGCCAGAACCTTTGGGATCCTGATTCCTGACAGATGCACAAGCTGATTTCAATGATGAAGCTCCAACAATCACAACGGTTGATGGCCTGAAAGCTGCTGTTAGATTGCTGGAATATCCCGACTGTAGGGCAATGGCTCTCATTTACTATATTCCTACTATCCAGCCCTGGACTGGCAATACCTGGGGTCGGGCAAATGCCAGAGGGGCCGCTTCATACTCCGTTCAAGTGGGCCACTGGCTCCTGATTCGAATTAGAAACTGTGCCACAGACTAAAGTTTTTGGCGCTCATCGGAAAGTGATCCGCTCCACGCTTGCACGCTCGCCCCCCCGAATGTACGCGTGCCTGCGCGCCTGTGCATGCGTAGTAGAAGCCAGGGCAGGAAAGCTGGTGCTCAAAGGCAGGAAGCACCACAGCGCAGCGTGCCGCTGCGACGCACGCTATACCTGGCTGTCAGTGGGGCAGCACATTCTTAGGAAAAAGGTTCATTTGCCCAAGTCTAGCAGATGAACTGGGGATGACACCTGTTAGTTTTTCATACATTCCATGGCCCATATTTCTGCTTGCCTACCATCTATCTTCTGCCTATAGGTAAGATTCAACTTCTGGGAGAATCGATTGTAAATGGGATGTAATCTAGCATTATGTCCCTTATTAATTATGAAAAAACTATTTGATTTCTATGGATTATTTTTATTGATAAAGAAATATTCCAATTAAAAAGACTGCAAGCATCTGGCTAGCCTGTTGAAAATCCTTTGCCCTTTCGAAAAATGAGTAAATAGCAACTGATTAACTGATACCCCTTTATTCCAGCCACACCCATAAATGGATAATTCTATAGCACAGGAGATTTTCTCAGTTACTGGGAGGTTAGTCATGCTTGTAAGGAAGAGCACCAAGGGCACCCCTTTTTACTACAATATAACCCTGATTAGATAGTTGCTGGGTAAATGATAAGGATATTAGAATTGTTCTGTGACCATATAAAGGCACAAGGCTGCAGGCTGAGTTATACAGGGAACTCTGAGTATCACTCATGTATTATAAGGGATAATGTACCCCCTACTGTAAATGATAAGGATATTAGAAGTCACTGAGGGGTTGTTCTGTGACCATATAAAGACACAAGGCTGCAGGCTGAGTTATACAGGGAACTCTGAGTATCACTCACATATTATAAGGGATAATGTACCCCCTACTGTAAATGATAAGGATATTAGAAGTCACTGAGGGGTTGTTCTGTGACCATATAAAGGCACAAGGCTGCAGGCTGAGTTATACAGGGAACTCTGAGTATCACTCATGTATTATAAGGGATAATGTACCCCCTACTGTAAATGATAAGGATATTAGAAGTCACTGAGGGGTTGTTCTGTGACCATATATGCAGGCTGAGTTATACAGTGAACTCTGAGTATCACTCATGTATTATAAGGGATAATGTACCCCCTACTGTAAATGATAAGGATATTAGAAGTCACTGAGGGGTTGTTCTGTGACCATATAAAGGCACAAGGTTGCAGGCTGAGTTATACAGGGAACTCTGAGTATCACTCATGTATTATAAGGGATAATGTACCCCCTACTGTAAATGATAAGGATATTAGAAGTCACTGAGGGGTTGTTCTGTGACCATATAAAGGCACAAGGCTGCAGGCTGAGTTATACAGGGAACTCTGAGTATCATTCATGTATTATAAGGGATAATGTACCCCCTACTGTAAATGATAAGGATATTAGAAGTCACTGAGGGGTTGTTCTGTGACCATATAAAGGCACAAGGCTGCAGGCTGAGTTATACAGGGAACTCTGAGTATCACTCATGTATTATAAGGGATAATGTACCCCCTACTGTAAATGATAAGGATATTAGAAGTCACTGAGGGGTTCTGTGACCATATAAAGACACAAGGCTGCAGGCTGAGTTATACAGGGAACTCTGAGTATCACTCATGTATTATAAGGGATAATGTACCCCCTACTGTAAATGATAAGGATATTAGAAGTCACTGAGGGGTTGTTCTGTGACCATATAAAGGCACAAGGCTGCAGAATCTTTAACATATTTTACATTAATTACACTTAAGTGGGAAAGGCAGCTCTTATGCACATAATTGTTTGCAGTTTTACCCCAATATATGAGGGGTGAGTACAAGACCATTGCATGTTTACATGTGGGCTGCTTTGATTTTTTTTCCCGGGTTGCTTTTTACTCCCAGTCCGGCCCTGCTACTGTCCATCTATTTACATTATATTCCACAGATATCAAACAAACTTTTGACTGTTCTGCCTCCCTTTCTAAGCATTGAACGTGGGATCTCTTTAACTTATCAAGTTGTTATAGAGAAAGCAATAACTTACAGCCTCAGAAATGTCAGCAGATAGTTGCACTCAATCACAATGGCACCTTGAAGATCGTTGAGTAGTTTATTTCAAGCTCTTGACATCAGTGAACATCCGGTTAGATCAAAAGATTATAATATGATCCACTGCAGCGATATAGATGCCGTTGAAAATAGAGCCTAACATATTCTACTGGACACGTGGAGTAAACCAACAGACAGAGATCAGAGGGGACAACAGGAGGAAAGATGGGACAAACCATGGGTCACATGACACTAGCCCTTCAATGCATTTCTGTAAAACTTTTGCAAATTGGGATCTATCTTAATTGAACAAATAAAGTGCTGAATTTGCATAAATCCCTAAAGGTACTTTGCCTCTGCCTTGAGTATCAGTTTTGGGTTTTCTTAATAAAATCCTCAATTTGTCATTTTGCAGTTGAACATCTTCAGCAAACAAACCTCCTGGTGTTGATCTGGAATTAGAAACCACCTCACTGGCTCTGAATGCTGAGAAATCACTTGAACGTTTTGTATTCAAATTCAGAAAAACAAATTGATCCGAACACCTGCAAACATGTTACTAACATTGGATTGTTATAGGTTTTATTTACCCATAACCATTCTGGTTTTTCACATCCCTGGTAAAAGCTGCCTAAATGGTGGTCATATCGTGATGTCCGTCTCATCTTGCAGGAAAAATTTCATTCCCGCTACCTTTTTTTTAATATAAGAAACAGCATATTTGTCCCCATAAAGCTCTTATATATTTAAATGAGATTGTCGATGCTCTTATCATGGAACTGAGAACCAGGACAGAATTGTCTGAAATCCATCCGGCTCTTAGGGGCAGATTTATTAAGGTTCAGATAGTAAATTCTATTTGAATCCAAATTTTAATTTAGTGTCAAAATTCACACATTCGAAATTTAATCCCCCAATTCAAATGTAAATTTGAATGTGATAATTTTTCACACGTCGACCATGAAAACAGTTACTAATTCGAACTTTCATCACCTAAAACCTGCCGCGTTCATGTACAAGTCAATGGCAGAGATCCGTTGAACCATTTGAATATGTTAATTGACTTGAAAAACTTGATGCAAATTCAATTCAAATTTGATTGGAATTTCTGGGTCAGGGCTAAACGAATATCAGACGTTCTCAATTTTTCTCAAATAACCTCCCATTCAAGTTGTGAGTATATTTGAATTTATTTGAGTAAAAAAAATTTGACCTTTGATAAATCTGCCCATTAGTTTTTGGATTCATGGAGCTCTCTAATAAGCAGATCAATTGTTGGATGTTCCAGAGATAATTTGGGAATTCTTGCGCTTCTGCCACTTCTCTGAAGCACTGAAACTGCAGGAGAGATAAAGTATCAGCAATGTGATTAGAGAACCCTCTATGCCCTTATGTTAAATCTTACAGCCCTAAATACTATTTGCCTGAGAACTGTTAATACAGATAAATTCTGTAAAAAAATCAGTTTTGACTCCGAAAACCCGAAAAAGTTATGGTAAAAAAAAAAAGACAATTCTTTTTCTCGATTTATTATACCCGGAATCTGTTTCAAGTCCAAATCCGAAAATATTCCATCTTAAACCTGCTGAACTGATGTAATCAATGGCTGACCATTTGAACCATTTGAAGATGTTTTAACCCTCACAAAATTTTCAGAGTTTGACGCTGCTTTTTCCACAAAAATGCACTAATTTTTCATGGTTTTCGGGTGTCAAATGTGAAAAACTTGGGTTTTTCATGCAACAATCCAAACATAGTTGAATTTTTTTCCGATGCAAATATTTCATTATAGTGGCAAGAAATACTGCACCCCATTGGTACACACTTAGGGGCAAATTTATCAAAGGTCGAAGTGAAGGTTTGAAGTTAAAAACTTTGAATTTCGAAGTCATTTATGGGTACTTTGACCATAGAATAGTCCAACTTCAAATCGAAGTTTTATAAAACGTTGAAATTCGAAGGTCGAATTCGAAGTTAAAAAAACTTTGAATCGAATTGGCGCTACTTCGACCCAAAAAAACTGCGACCATCATTTGGTTGGTCTTTTTGAATTCGAAGTTCGAAGTTTTTTTAACTTCAAACTTCGACCTTAAGGGCAGATTTTTCAAGGGTTGAATTTTGAATTCATGGGAGTTTCTAAAAACTCCCATGAACTGTATATTAGAAAATCGAAATTTATTAAAAATTCGAATTTTTTAAATTCGGGTGAATAGGATCGACCCGCAAACTCAAATCAAATTTGAATCGAATTCAATTAGAAAAATTTTTTTTTCAAAACTTTACTAACCGACTCCAAATTGATTGTACGAGGTCCCCCCATAGGCTAAAATGCCAATTTGTCAGGTTTTAGATGATAAATAGTTTAATTCGAATTCTTAAAGAGACAGTACATGAAAAATTTCAAAATTCCATTTTTTTAACTCAAATAGAATTTGGACTTTTCCTAAGTGAAATTGCACTAAAATAAACTTGAAATTGGAATTTTCAGTTGGAACTTGATAAATGGAAAGATCCAGGGAAGTAAAAAGCGAATAGTCAGTGATGAGCCAAATTGTCTCGTTTCACTTTGCCAAAAAATTTGCGAAATGAAGTCAACGGGCGTCAAATAAATGAAAGAAATGAAAAAATGAAAGAAATGAAAAAACGAAAGAAATGAAAGAAACGAAAGAAATGAAAAAACGAAAGAAATTAAAGAAACGAAAGAAATTAAAGAAACGAAAGAAATGAAAAAATGAAAGAAATTAAAGAAACAAAAGAAATGTGTCGAGCGCCAATTCTTTTTTGCTCGAAATAAATGAAAGTCAATGGGGTTTTTTTTGTCACAGCGAATTTTCCGCAGCAATTTATTCTGCAGTTTCTTAAAGAAAATCAAATCTATAAAGAGATGAGGAAATGTCAGAGGAAATCCAGCGCAGGCCAAAGAATGAATTGCTCACTACTAACAACATGAGGGCTTCTGGGTAGGAAACAAACAGCTGATTTGATTGGCAGAAATCCGAATTAAACCAATAGGCGCAGTAGAAGACTAGTCACTGAGCGCACGCTGAGAAGCGGTGTGAGCTGTCTCTTTAAAGGCCTCAGTCTCCACCCACTTATTGTTTCTGCTGCGAAGCTGTCTTAGCCAATAGCAGCGCTGCCACACGCAACATGGCGGAAACGTCTGTCTCAGCGCGTCCAATTGGTTTATTTGTGACAACGCGCCTTCCGCGCGCTCCCCTCCCGCTGGCGATTGACTTGTACGTGCGCGTGACAGAGCTTGGTGCGTGTGCGCTCCCGCGTTGTCTGGTGACTCTGGTCCTCTTTTCCCATCTAGCGCTGCAGGGAAGATGGCGGCTCCGTGACTGGGAAGATACCGGGAGGGACCGGGCCCGGCCTGAGGCGCAGAGAGAGAGGCAGGTGAGACCGCAGGGCCCGAGGGCTGGAGGCGAGAGCGGCTGTATGAGGGGAAGTGACGCTGTGAGCTGATATGAGACTCTTATGGGCTGGGGATGGGGGAGGGATAAGACTGTGGCAGGTGGGGGACTGGGGGTACAGGGCACAACTGGGGTGATACTGGCTCACTAAGTGTCACCCAGGAACTGGCACAGGGGGGAGACCGGCAGGTGCAGCTCATAGGCCATTGGCTCCATTTACTGTGCCCCCCTCCCCATTTAATCCTAATGGTTGTGCCCTAGGCCCCCCTGTTAGGAGACTTGGCCCAATATTCTGCCCCAGTGGTTCCTCCACTGTTTTATCTTCCTGTCCCTCTGTCTGTCTGACCCCTCTGTCTGTCTGACCCCTCTGTCTGTCTGACCCCTCTGTCTGTCTGACCCCTCTGTACCAACTGGAATGAGACTGGCACGCTTGTTCCTCTCATTTACACACACAGTGGGCACAATTGGGGGGATGATCAGTTTGTTGGGGTGCTCAGGGTCCCATTCAGATACTGGTGTAACCTGTGCACTTTAATATGTTCTATCAGAGACTGTCAGCTCTCCAGTCCATAATGAACACTGCTGCGAGGCTCATACACCTCAGCAACCGCTCCTCCTCTGCCTCGCCATTCTGTCAATCCCTGCACTGGCTTCCGTTACCTTTCAGAATCAAATTCAAATTAATGACCCTGACAGTCAAAGCACTTCATAACTCTGCTCCACCCTACATCTCTGAACTCATCTCTATATACTCACCCACTCGCTTACTACTCTCCTCTACTGACCTGCTACTCAACTCTTCTCTCATTACCTCCTCACATGCTCACATTCAAGACTTTGCAAGGGCTGCACCCCTCCTCTGGAACGCTCTCCCACGATCTGTCCGACTTTCTCCCAACCTTTCTGCTTCCAAAAAATCTCTGAAAACGCACTTCTTTCGAGAAGCCTCCCCTCACTCTGCTTAACTACCAAACGCAACACCACATACAATACCACATTTCTCACCCACTTAATTCCATCTTGCCCACTCCCACACCTTGTGTATTACTCCCTTCCCTTTAGACTGTAAGCTCCTATGCATAGGGCCTTCCTCACCTCTTTGTACCTGTATTGATTGTGATGTATGTAACTCCATATGTTCTATGTATATAATTCATGTGATTTAGTTGTATAATCACAGTTACTTTACAGTGCTACACAATATGTTGGCGCTATATAAATACATGTTAATAATCAAATGATGTTAAAAATATTTGTTTTGTATGCGCTTCCGTTTACAAATAAAATACACCAACTTTTGCGTCCCCCAAATGTCTCAAAAGTCCCTGTGTTGTACAGAGATCCGGAGCGAACGGATCTGTCCGAATATTGCGTTCACAATCCCTGCAGTCAGAGATCGTTTCTTATCTTAAAGACACAAGAGACAAAGGCAGACAAATGTGGAATATCGTAAATGCCGGTATCAGGGCCCTGGGACTTTTGAGACATTTGGGGGACGCAAAAGTTGGTGTATTTTATTTGTAAACGGAAGCGCATACAAAACAAATATTTTTAACATCATTTGATTATTAACATGTATTTATATAGCGCCAACATATTGCGTAGCGCTGTAAAGTAAATGTGATTATACAACTAAATGACATGAATTACATGCATAGAACATATGAAGTTACATACATCACAATCAATACAGGTACAAAAGGTGATGAAGGCCCTATGCAGAAAGAGCTTACACTCTAAAGGGAAGGGAGTAATACACAAGGTGTGGGAGTGGGCAAGATTGAATTAAGTGGGTGAGAAATGTGGTACTGTATGTGGTGTTGCGCAACCAGTATGTTATTTTTGCGCAAGACATATACTGTTATATACTAATAATCAGATAATATCTACTCTGAGCTACTGGCACCTGCTGATATTTGTCTGTCTGCTTGTGGGCTGAACCCCATCCTCCTCATCTACTAAATACTGGTCTGTCACTAGTGGGACTGAGTATCACAGGCAGGTTAAACCATCATAACCAAGTCACATGCATTGTTTTAGCTGTGGGGCCCCATGTCTGGGAGCAGATCTGGAAGAGAATTCCTTTCTCCTATCTCCTCTGCTCCTTTCCCCATGCCCCTGTATCACTTGTGCTCTCATGTAGGTAAGTGCCCGGGTGCAGGCGGCACAATAAACAGGCAGGTGTGAAGCACATACACAATATTGATTGTGAATATTCAACGTCTCCTTCCCTGACTTGAAGGGCTTTTTTAAAGGAGAAGGAAAAGCTAAAACTATCAGAAAGGTCTATATAAATACACCAGTAACCCCTCAAAGTAATGCTGCTCTGAGACCTCTGTCAAACAGCACATTTCTTTCCTTCTATTGTGTACTCATGGGCTTCTGTATCAGACTAACTGTTTTCAGCTTAAACCTCCAGGGCTAGGGCTTGAGCATGCTCAGTTTGCTCCTCTCTCTCTCCCTGCTGTAATCTGAGCCCAGAGCTATGAGTGAGCAGGAAGTGATGTCACATGAAGCTAATATGGCAGCTGCTATCATAAACAAACAGAGAGCTTCTAGAGTTGTTGACTCGGATAGGGTAAAGAATTTTACAGAATAAATATAGTGCTATAGCTTGTACTATTGTGCCTAATCTATTGGCAATTAAATGCTTCGGTAGCTTTCCTTCTACTTAAAGAATGGGAGTAACATGCACAGCTCTTGTTTCTTCACAATGCCCCTGAGAGATAATGGCCTGTCTGCCTGTGTCTGCCTGTGTCTCAGACTTACAGATAAGGAACAGTTCCTGCCATTATGGTTATGGCTACATACAGGAGATCAATCTTAAAATAAATTCTGGAGAACCACAGCAAATTCAGTGTGTTTATTTTTTTGGTTACATAACCTTCCAGTTCCTTTTCCTCAGTATGAGGTGGGCTGAACAGTGTTCCAATGTTCCAAATATGTAGGGCAACAAATAACTGTTTACCCTTAAAGGGGTTGTTCACCTTTAAATGAACTGTTAGTATAATATAGAGAGGGATATTCTGAGACACTTTGCAGTTGGTTGTGGTTTTTCAGTTATTTAGCTTTTTATTCAGCAGTTCTTCAGTTTGTAATTTCAGTCATCTGGTTCCTAGGATTGAAATTCCCCTAGCAACCATGCATTGATTTGAATAAGACACTGGAATATGAATAGGAGAGGCCTGAATAGAAAGATGAGGCATAAAAAGTAACAATACATTTGTAGCCTTACAGAGTGTTTGTTTTTTAGATGGGGTCAGTGACCCTCATTTAAAAGCTGGTAAGAGTCAGAAGAAGGCAAATAATCCAGAAACAATAAACAATAAATAATGAAGACCAATTGAAATGTTTCCTTGAATTGGTCATTCTGTAACATACTAAAAGTTAACTTGAAGGTGAACCATTCCTTTAATATCAAATGTGATCGGGTTTGATCCTACTTTACCCTTTAATTTCTACTCTATTGTAAAATGAGCATTTTCTCTGTGGCAGGGAGTGTGTGCGAGGCCATGGCCGTCTCTTGTGGAAGTGAAGACGATGGATTCATGGCCATTGACTCAGAAGAAGTAGAAGGAAGGATGGAACAGGGGGAAGAGCTGCCCCCACAAGGGGAGACAATACAGAGTGAGCACAGCCGGGTGATGGTAGAGATGCCGGAGGAGGTGCTGGAGTATATACTGTCCTTCCTCTCTCCCTACCAGGAGCATAAGAGCGCCGCCCTAGTGTGCAAGCAGTGGTACCGCCTCATAAAGGGTAAGTTCTTCCTCCTCTGCTGCAAACAGACTCTATTACTTGTACAACTGTCAGTCCCTAAATGCCAGGGACACTTTTGTGTCTTATAATGGGGCTGCTGTGTAAGGTAGACTTCTATAGCATTTTTTATTGGGATTGCACTTCATTACTGCGCAATATAGTGGCGCTCTAAAAAAACATGTTAATAATAATAATAGTTCTAGTATGACACCGAAGTAAATAAAACTGTATAATGTATAAAGAGGTGCTTATTTTGTCCCCCTTACACTACAGTAATCAGAGTCTGCTGTGACGGTGTATTTCTCCCATTTCAGCAACTTTTTTCTAATGTTGGTTCCGTACATGACCACAATGAATTTTAAAGGAACAGTTCAGTGTAAAAATAAAAACTGGGTAAATAAATAGTCTGTGCAAAATAAAATTGTTTCTAATATAGTTAGTTAGCCAAAAATGTAATGTATAAAGGCTGGAGTGACTGGGTGTGTAATATAACAGCTACAACACTACTTCCTGCTTTTCAGCTCTCTTGCTTTACACTGACTGGTTACCCTGGTTACCAGGCAGTAACCAATCAGAAACTTGAGTGGGGGTCACATGGGTCATATCTGTTGCTTTTGAATCTGAGCTGAATACTGAGGATCAATTACAAACTCACTGAACAGAAATGTCCCATGTGGCCCCCCTTATAGTCACTGACTAACTCAGAGTTAGAGAGCTGAAAAGCAGGCTGTTTTATTAGACATCTGTTCACTCCAGCTTTTATATATTACATTTTTGGCTAACTTACTATATTAGAAACATTTTTTATTTTGCACAGTCTATTTATTTACCCAGTTTTTATTTTCACACTGAACTGTTCCTTTAAATGAAACAACTCAGATGCAGTTGAACTGCAGACTTTAATTCAGGCGGTGGAACAAAAAGATTGCAGATCTGTCCCAATATTTATGGAGGAACTGTGTGTGCATGCCAGTACTCTATGCTTGACACGTGACAAGTCCTGTTTTTTGTGCTGCTGCTGATGATACTAAAGGACTGGTTTACGAACTATCGCTAACAGCCGTGCCTCTCATAAAAGTAATTGAAAATGTAATATTTAAAAATTCTATTTTAATTGAAAACATTTTTGTCCAAATTGTTAATCCTGGGATTGCTTCAATGAATTGACAGTTTGCTGTCCTGCTGAGCAGCGCCACCCCCATGATACACCTCCCCTGATTTATACACACCGCAGTTTCTCCCAGCGCAGGGTCACAGTACATTGGATTTCATGTGGTACAAATGGGATGAGTCCATTACGTTGCTTTTTCGCTTGGCTGCCATACTGTGTGACAGGCAACTCTGTGGTGCTGCAGGTTTGCCAGCAGAACAGCATTGGGAGGGGACTGATGGTCTGTAACACACTGAAGTGCCGAGCAGCTGTTAGTTGTACGTACCATGCAGTGTGTTATTGTGGGTCACTAGAAGGGACACTGCTCCCATTATACACAGTGAGAAGTGGGGGCAGTGCTCCTCAGGTCACAAGGGGGGCACAGAGCCGTCTCTTGTAACTTTTAAAGCAGGGGTCCCCAACCTTTTTTACCCGTGAGCCACATTCAACTGTAAAAAGAGTCAGGGAGCAACACAAGCATGAAAAAGTCCCTTGGGTGCCAAATAAGGGCTGTGATTGGTTATTTGCCAGTCCCTATGTGGACTGGCAGTCTACAGAAGGCTCTACTTGGCACTATACTTAGTTTTTATGCAATCAAGCCTGGAATGTAAAAATAAGCACCTGCTTATAGGCCCACTGGGAGCAACATCCAAGGGGTTGGAGAGCAACATGTTACTCACGAGCTACTGGTTGGGGATCACTGATTTAAAGCAACAGTTAGGTGTAAAATTAAAATAAATAGTCTGTGCAAAATAAAAAAATTATCTAATATAGTTGGGCAAAAATGTAATATATAAAGGCTGGAGTGAGTGGATGTGTAACATAATAGCCAGAACACTACTTCCTGCTTTTCAGCTCTCTAACTCTGAGTTAGTCAGTGACTATAAGGGGGGCCACATGGGACATAACTGTTCAGTGAGTTTGTAATTGATCCTCAGTATTCAGCTCAGATTCAAAAGCAACAGTTATGTTCCCCCTCTCTCAAGTCTCTGATTGGTTACAGCCTGGTAACCAATCAGTGGAAAGCAAGAGAGCTGAAAAGCAGGAAGTAGTGTTCTGGCTATTATGTTACACATCACTCCAGCCTTTATACATTACATTTCTAACTATATCAGATACATTTTTATTAAGCACAGACTATCTATTTACCCAGTTTTTATTTTTACACTGAACTGTTCCTTTAAGTGCTGAATTATTGTTTTGTAAGCCGGAGATTCAGCCTTCTGTACTGCTATGGCCCCTCCTGTAGTTGGGTGAAAAGGGTAACTGGGGGGTTCAGCATTGCCCCTGTTAGATCATGTGATTCTGCTCCTGGGGTCATGTACATAAATTGAATTAGTTGGCTGTGCAGTATGGGCTCCCCTTGCTATGTGTGCAGGCTGGGCTCCAGTTCAGCTTCAAGGCCTTATATGGAGGCTAGAGAGTCCGCTCCATATCTGTGAGTGCGGGAGATAAGGAAAGCATTGCTAAAGCTCTGCTAAATCTCATGGATTCAGACTGCTGCCCAGTGTGGGAAACACGGAAACAGCGCAGGCCCCAACCCTCCTAATAAATAGCAAATAATTGGAATACTTTCTCTTCCTGCCAGCGACTGACAGTTGCCCTTTAGATTCACTTTGAATGTTCTAGATGGACAAACGTGAGCACCCTTGCACTTGGCCATCATTTATATTTTTGTCTTGTTGCAAAAGCCACAAAGCATCACTGGTATTTACTACATTATTAGGCCTTCCCATGTAAAGGGGAAATTCACCTTCCAAAAACTTTTTTTTTTTCCAATTCCGAGCTTTGTTTCCAACTTCTTGTGTGCCCCAGGATCATTTCAGGAAGGAGGGGGTTACTGACCATTTAAGCCAGGGGATCCCAAAAGTTAAATTGGGATCCACCAGTGATCATTAGATCTCAAGAGACTGTCCACAAAAAGCTTGTCTAAATCACCCTCCTGTTTCTTGCTTTTCATTCACATATTTATTATTTTAAGGTGACATAAACAATAGTTTGCTAAATATAACAATATATATATTTCTCATAAATCAGTATTTAAGTAATATTTTCCATGGAACAGAAAGATAACTTTTATGGATGTAGAGCATAACGGGACAACTTCACTAAAAGTAGACCTTGCTGTAATAAAATAGGGGCCCTCCTGATTTAAACTGTAACAATCTGATCTATTACTTGATACACTTCTTGATTGGGTCTCTGAGCTCTCTATGAGCACCATTAGTTGTTACACTAGTTGGGGAGTCATGTATCACATTGAAAGGAGAGCGGCTGCTCCAGTTCTGCAGACCTACCCCATCCACTGAACTGTATCTGTGCCAGACTATCCCAACTGTCACCTTCCCCCCCCCCGGGCATGATTATATGAAGGGGTGTCACTTAACCCACGGAAACCTTTAAGGTGCCACTGGGGGAGGTCACTGACATTCTACATTAGGTGAGATGTAAACAGAAATGTTACCTAATAAATCTAATTCTGTCCCTTCATTCCTCATTCTCACTTTATAGTTCTGTGTAACTGTCATTGTGTCTGTCCCTTTCTCTTCTCTGCACTGCTGCTTCTGACTCCTGATACAACTTCCCAATATCCATTCTTCCTCATTCTCACTGGGTTTATAGTTCTGTGTAACTGTCATTGTGTCTGTCCCTTTCTCTTCTCTGCACTGCTGCCTCTGACTCCTGATACAACTTCCCAATATCCATTCATTCCTCATTCTCACTGGGTTTATAGTTCTGTGTAACTGTCATTGTGTCTGTCCCTTTCTCTTCTCTGCACTGCTGCCTCTGACTCCTGATACAACTTCCCAATATCCATTCATTCCTCATTCTCACTGGGTTTATAGTTCTGTGTAACTGTCATTGTGTCTGTCCCTTTCTCTGCACTGCTGCTTCTGACTCCTGATACAACTTCCCAATATCCATTCATTCCTCATTCTCACTGGGTTTATAGTTCTGTGTAACTGTCATTGTGTCTGTCCCTTTCTCTGCACTGCTGCTTCTGACTCCTGATACAACTTCCCAATATCTATTCATTCCTCATTCTCACTGGGTTTATAGTTCTGTGTAACTGTCATTGTGTCTGTCCCTTTCTCTGCACTGCTGCTTCTGACTCCTGATACAACTTCCCAATATCCATTCATTCCTCATTCTCACTGGGTTTATAGTTCTGTGTAACTGTCATTATGTCTGTCCCTTTCTCTGCACTGCTGCTTCTGACTCCTGATACAACTTCCCAATATCCATTCATTCCTCATTCTCACTGGGTTTATAGTTCTGTGTAACTGTCATTGTGTCTGTCCCTTTCTCTTCTCTGCACTGCTGCTTCTGACTCCTGATACAACTTCCCAATATCCATTCATTCCTCATTCTCACTGGGTTTATAGTTCTGTGTAACTGTCATTGTGTCTGTCCCTTTCTCTGCACTGCTGCTTCTGACTCCTGATACAACTTCCCAATATCCATTCATTCCTCATTCTCACTGGGTTTATAGTTCTGTGTAACTGTCATTGTGTCTGTCTCTTTCTCTTCTCTGCACTGCTGCTTCTGACTCCTGATACAACTTCCCAATATCCATTCATTCCTCATTCTCACTGGGTTTATAGTTCTGTGTAACTGTCATTGTGTCTGACCCTGTCTCTCTGGCTTTTTATATTCTGTGCACTGCTGGATCTGACTTTTAACAATGTATCAGAAGCAAGCTAATTAACAGACCTCTAAAGAAGCAATTAAGACTTTTGGTACATGATTTCAAGATGAATGAAAGAATCCTGGGAAGCTGCTCGGAATGACATTAACCTCTCTGTAATAAAATCCTTTCTGTGCTGATGACTCTTTCTTTCTTTCCTTCTCTCAGGGGTTGCCCACCAGTGTTACCATGGCTTTATCAAAGCAGTGCAAGAAGGAAACATCCAATGGGAAAGTCGCACCTACCCGTACCCAGGGACGCCAATCACTCAACGCTTCTCCCACAGTAGGTACCTTGGGCTCACGGGTATAATGCCCTTGGGATTCTCACAGATTTTGCTCCCCTCCTGTAGGGGGCACCTATAACTGTCTTTATTTTCAGAGCTGAGTGTATGTGCATAGCAGACTGCTGCCTCGGCAAATAATATACAGTATTGGGAGCCTTTCTCCATGAAGTCACTCTAATTCAAATTCATTTACTAACACATATTTGTCTTTAAACATTTTTACTCATTATCCGTGTATGATGGACCTACTGTAAGTTAATATATGTATGTGGATATAGAGGAGAGTCTCAAGCTTTGCATCACTGCCTGAACCCCTTCCTCATTGTGCCCCCCTATCCAGGTGCCTGTTATTATGACGCTAACCAATCCATGTATGTGTTTGGGGGCTGCACTCAGAGTAGCTGCAATGCTGCATTCAATGACCTGTGGAGGCTGGATCTGAACAGCAAAGAGTGGATCCGACCCTTGGCTTCTGGTGAGTGGATCTGATGGTACAGGGTGGGGGTGTGCTGGAACATTGGGTGCTGATCCTGCCAGTTCACCTGCATGGTATTTACTGTACCTCTAATTCTCATACAGGAGGGGGCTGGCCACTTATTGCTTAGAGTAGAGCTGGACCTCTGGTGCCCTACCCAGGCACGGATATTTTGGGGGGAGACGTGGCTTTTTTTTTTTTTTTTTTATCTTAATGCTGCTCTGTCATCTTGTCTATGCCCCATAATGTGCCCTCTTCTGAGCAGTCGCTTAGGGATATTTAGTTGAATGATGGAGTTGGGTGGCTCCATAGGCTGCGTATGCATTCCATGATGTTGGCCTGTAAATTGCCAGACTTTCCAATGATCCAAGCAGATCTTAAATCAAATGTGTATCCTTATTTAATGGGCTTTTCATTGGTCCTTTGCACCTTCTGATTTCTCATTTTAGGAGAATTCAACCCTAAAAAAAAACCCATACCCCCCTAACCTACATAGACCCCCCTTCCTCCCCCCCCAGCCTAGCTGCTACCCCGGGAAAATGCCCCTGTCTTTACTTACCCCTCCATGCAGATTCTGTCCAGTGGAGTTCACGGGCGCCATCTTCTTCTCTTAGGAATGAGATTGGTTCATGTGCCGAAACTCATGAAACTTGCTGAAGTGATGGTCTCATTCTGAAGAGGAGTAGATGGCGCCTGTGAATGCCACTGGACAGAATCTGTTTTTTAACTTTAGGGTTTTAGCCCATGGATCTCCTTCCTCACTTCCTCACTTCAGAGTCCGCAGAGGCTGTGTCTCTTTGCATGACTGCTGCTGCCTGCAATGCTATCAGTGTAGGTGTACAGGGCTATATGGAATGAATGGTCTGGCTGCTACTCTAGGTGAGTCAGTGATAAGTCACCCTGCCTTCTCCTTCCAGGGCTGTTCAGCTTCCTCTTCTGCAATGTTCATTCTGTGTGTTTTGGGGGTTCAGGGTCTCTGTCCTTCCTCCTTATGCTATTTGATTAGCAGTTACCCCGTCTGCAGCTCTTCACTCTGTTACAGGAGATTCATTTCTCTTACCCCGGCAGCAAGTGGGGCAAATGGCCCCCATCTTAAAGCCATGAATACTTACGTTTAATAGCTTCATGGTACATATACCATCAATCTGAATACATAACATATGTAAAGGATAGTGTTTGTCTGTATCTGCTCCATTTATACTCTGATGGGAAAAGTCACGGGGAGGTACAGGACTGTCATTACTTATATATTCTGATGGGCAAGTACTGGGGTAACTACTGGCATTACAGGTACTTGTATATTATCTGGGAGAGTCATGGGGTAAGAACATGGGGTAAGTACTGGCATTACAGGTACATGTATATTGTGCTGGGCAGAGTCATGGGGTAGGTACATTAGTGGTATTACTAGTAAATGTCATACTATGATGTTGCAGGTTCCTATCCCTCCCCCAAGGCTGGAGCCACACTAGTTGTGTTCAAGGAGCTGCTGGTTCTGTTCGGAGGCTGGACCAGACCCAGTCCGTATCCATTACACCAACCTGAGCGATTTTTTGATGAAATACACACTTATTCACCTTCCAAAAACTGGTAAGTGGGAAACTAAGGAGCAAAGAGCCCCGTGTGTTTTCGTGCTTTCATGGGCTCTGCAAGGAGCAGGTGTATTTGGGGGTTTAAGTAGAACCTACAGGATCTCGTAGTATTAGGGGTTGTATTTTCCCAGACGATTAAATGCCAAGGCATTCCATATCACTCAGCTTAAAGGAACAGTAACATCAAAAAATTAAAGTGTTTTAAAGTAATAAAAATATAATGCAGTGTCTCCCTGCACTGGTAAAACTGGTGTGTTTGCTTCAGAAACACTACTATAGTTTATATAAACAAGCTGCTGTGTAGCCATGGGGACAGCCATTCAAGCACACGATACACAGTATATAACAGATAAGTACTACTATAGTTTATATAAACAAGCTGCTGTGTAGCCATGGGGGCAGCCATTCAAGCACAGGATACACAGTAGATAACAGATAAGTACTACTATAGTTTATATAACCAAGCTGCTGTGTAGCCATGGGGACAGCCATTCAAGCACAGGATACACAGTAGATAACAGATAAGTACTACTATAGTTTATATAACCAAGCTGCTGTGTAGCCATGGGGACAGCCATTCAAGCACAGGATACACAGTAGATAACAGATAAGTACTACTATAGTTTATGTAAACAAGCTGCTGTGTAGCCATGGGGGCAGATATTCAAGCACAGGATACACAGTAGATAACAGATAAGTACTACTATAGTTTATGTAACCAAGCTGCTGTGTAGCCATGGGGACAGCCATTCAAGCACAGGATACACAGTATATAACAGATAAGTACTACTATAGTTTATATAAACAAGCTGCTGTGTAGCCATGGGGGCAGCCATTCAAGCACAGGATACACAGTAGATAACAGATAAGTACTACTATAGTTTATATAACCAAGCTGCTGTGTAGCCATGGGGACAGCCATTCAAGCACAGGATACACAGTAGATAACAGATAAGTACTACTATAGTTTATATAACCAAGCTGCTGTGTAGCCATGGGGACAGCCATTCAAGCACAGGATACACAGTAGATAACAGATAAGTACTACTATAGTTTATATAAACAAGCTGCTGTGTAGCCATGGGGGCAGCCATTCAAGCACAGGATACACAGTAGATAACAGATAAGTACTACTATAGTTTATATAACCAAGCTGCTGTGTAGCCATGGGGACAGCCATTCAAGCACAGGATACACAGTAGATAACAGATAAGTACTACTATAGTTTATATAACCAAGCTGCTGTGTAGCCATGGGGACAGCCATTCAAGCACAGGATACACAGTAGATAACAGATAAGTACTACTATAGTTTATATAACCAAGCTGCTGTGTAGCCATGGGGACAGCCATTCAAGCACAGGATACACAGTAGATAACAGATAAGTACTACTATAGTTTATATAAACAAGCTGCTGTGTAGCCATGGGGCAGCCATTCAAGCACAGGATACACAGTAGATAACAGATAAGTACTACTACTATAGTTTATATAAAGAAGCTGCTGTGTAGCCATGGGGGCAGCCATTCAAGCACAGGATACACAGTAGATAACAGATAAGTACTACTATAGTTTATATAAACAAGCTGCTGTGTAGCCATGGGGCAGCCATTCAAGCACAGGTTACACAGTAGATAACAGATAAGTACTACTATAGTTTATATAAACAAGCTGCTGTGTAGCCATGGGGCAGCCATTCAAAGCAGAAAAGGCTCAGGTTACACAGCAGATAAGCTCTGTAGAACATAATGGTATTATCTGTTATCCATTATTTAACCTGTGCCATATAGCCTTTTTTCAATTTCCGCCACAGCTTGTTTATATAAACTGTAGTAGTGATTCTGAAGCAAACACACCAGTTTTACCAGTGCAGCACAACACTACATGATATTTTTATCACTTTAAAACACTTTAATTTTTTGGTGTTACTGTTCCTTTAAGTGAAGAAGCAAGTTGAATGAGGAAACATTAGTTGGCTAAGGAGGTCCTGTTTGTTTCCACTTATCCCTGTTCTGTATGTCATGGGCCGGATACACGGAACCTACAGACATTACAGACCATGTGACCTGCTCGTAAGATACAAAATGTTCATAGAATAATACTTGGTTTTCCCCCTTTAGCTTTACAGTTGTGTTTGTCACTTCCCCTTTATTATCCTGTATTTCCTATGTTTTTTTCATTCATTCCCTTGTTTCCTTCCCCCTCTTTTTATTTCACTTTTTTGTTTTCATTTTTCCCTTTTCTGAGCCATTTTTAACCTTTGTTTTCTTCTAAGCCTTTTCACTTTTTCATCTTTCTCCTCCTGTACTTCCCCTTGGCCTATTTTTGATTCTGCCTATGAGATCCCTTCTGGTGTGACTGCGGGTGCCACAGATTATGGGCATGTGGGTCGGCTGGGGGGCAAGTAAGAAGTATTAGTTATTCTTTTGCTTTACAGGTGGAACTGTATTGTGACAACTCATGGGCCCCCACCTATGGCCGGTCACTCCTCCTGTGTCATCGGAGAGAAAATGATCGTCTTTGGGGGCTCCTTGGGTTCTCGCCAAATGTGAGTAAATTAACTTTTTCCTTCAGATCTTCTACTAACCAGTAGTCAGCATTTTACCCACAGCAACCAGTCAGCACTTAGCTTAACTCTACCAACCAGTCAGCTTAACTCTACCCACAGCAACCAGTCAGCTTAACTCTACCCACAGCAACCAGTCAGCTTAACTCTACCCACAGCAACCAGTCAGCTTAACTCTACCCACCGCAAGCAGTCAGCTTAACTCTACCCACAACAACCAGACAGCTTAACTCTACCCACAGCAACCAGTCAACTTAACTCTACCCACAGCAACCAGTCAGCTTAACTCTACCCACAGCAACCAGTCAGCAGTCAACTTAACTCTACCCACAGCAACCAGTCAGCATTTTGCTAACAACCATTTGGTAAATAATTAAAGCCTCCGGTTAGCAAGGAGTGTTACACTGAACCAGTTGTCCTTGAATGTCATTTAAATGTTGAAGTCAGAAACAGTAGTGGGTTTAGATGTTTTTTTCTGGGTAGATTGAGGGCGCTAGTAATGCCAAGCAAGTATTTCACATTAGTCACTAAAGGGCACTATTTAAATGAGTTTAAATGTTCTTGTTGCTGCTATAAATTATTTAGTTGCACTTTTTTTTGTGCTTAATGACATAAGTATCCTTGTGCCAATAGCTTCACATAAGCACCTTGTCATTGCCCTTATAGTATCCGGGTTGTAGCAAATACTGAGCCTTTATTCCTCAGTCTCAAACCCTCACTAGCAGAGATTTTGGTGATTTCTTACTGTACCCATTTACTTATGTGTTTCACCCAACCAGGAGCAATGATGTTTGGGTGCTGGACCTGGAGCACTGGTCATGGTGTAAGCCCACTATTACTGGGACCTGCCCTCATCCTCGCGGGGGACAATCTCAGGTGAGGTGCCAGACACAGTATGAACAGAAACATAATGAAAGAATACCTTACTATACCAGTGAATGGTTTTGGGGTGTAATTGGAGAGAGTTTGGTGACAGAATGTATTTCCATACCAATACTTTGTGTATGAAGGAAGCTGTGGCAGCATATTGAGCCCATGCTGGGAGTGCTGCTATCAGTTTGGGATGAAACGTGGGCTCACTAACCCTCCACAACAGCGATATCCAGTGTGTCCTAGTTATGTAACATAAGGGAATCCAATGTCCCTGAGCTACAAGCAGATTCACTGAATAACCAACCTCTTCTGTCTCTGTGACTCCCTCCTGCAGATTGTGATTGATAGTGAGACCATCCTTATCCTGGGGGGCTGCGGAGGTCCAAATGCTGTAAGTATTTAGGGCTCCTTTGTCCTTTACACTTGAATACTGAGCCTTTAATTCTGCTACTGTCTGTGCTGTGCCACTAATGCCTCTGTCTGTGTCTGTGCAGCTGTTTAAGGACGCATGGCTACTACATATGCATGAGAGCCCTTGGACCTGGCAGCAGCTCAAGGTGGAGAACGAGGAGCATGGTGCCCCAGAACTGTGGTGCCACCCTGCCTGCAGGGTAAGTTAAGCTTAGTGACGGGGGGCACTGTATTGCTCTTGGTTATATAGAAACATTCCACAATTCCTGTCAGGAGAAACAATATGGCAGATCCTATCCATATGTATCAATACAAATATACAGAGAAGGCATGTTCTGGGCACACAATAAGCTATACCCTCATACTGTACTGTCTAAGGGAATCAATATGGCACCTCCTCCTCCTCCCATATGTATAAATACAAATATACAGAGAAGGAATGTTCTGGGCGCACAATAAGCTATACCCTCATATTGTACTGTCTGAGGGAATCAATATGGCACCTCCCTCCTCCCATATGTATAAATACAAATATACAGAGAAGGAATGTTCTGGGCACACAATAAGCTATACCGTATATACTCGAGTATAAGCCGACCCGAGTATAAGCCGAGGTACCTAAATTTACCTACAAAAACTGGGAAAACTTATTGACTCGAGTATAAGCCTAGGGGGAGAAATGCAGCAGCTACTGGTAAGTTTCCCAAATTTTCCTAAATAACAGATAGCTAGAATCGCAGCTGCCATAGAGCAGGACAGGACTGCAGCTTACAACAGGGATCAGATAGGATCTGTGCAGCCACTGGGACAGAATGTTCTGTTATACAGATAGCTAGAATCTCAGCTGCCATAAAGCAGGGCAGGACTGCTGCTTACAATGGGGATCAGATAGGATCTGTGCAGCCACTGGGACAGAATGCTCTGTTATACAGATAGCTAGAATCTCAGCTGCCATAAAGCAGGACAGGACTGCTGCTTACAATGGGGATCAGATAGGATCTGTGCAGCCACTGGGACAGAATGTTCTGTTATACAGATAGCTAGAATCTCAGCTGCCATAAAGCAGGACAGGACTGCTGCTTACAATGGGGATCAGATAGGATCTGTGCAGCCACTGGGACAGAATGTTCTGTTATACAGATAGCTAGAATCTCAGCTGCCATAAAGCAGGGCAGGACTGCTGCTTACAATGGGGATCAGATAGGATCTGTGCAGCCACTGGGACAGAATGCTCTGTTATACAGATAGCTAGAATCTCAGCTGCCATAAAGCAGGACAGGACTGCTGCTTACAATGGGGATCAGATAGGATCTGTGCAGCTACTGGGACAGAATGTTCTGTTATACAGATAGCTAGAATCTCAGCTGCCATAAAGCAGGACAGGACTGCTGCTTACAATGGGGATCAGATAGGATCTGTGCAGCCACTGGGACAGAATGTTCTGTTATACAGATAGCTAGAATCTCAGCTGCCATAAAGCAGGGCAGGACTGCTGCTTACAATGGGGATCAGATAGGATCTGTGCAGCCACTGGGACAGAATGCTCTGTTATACAGATAGCTAGAATCTCAGCTGCCATAAAGCAGGACAGGACTGCTGCTTACAATGGGGATCAGATAGGATCTGTGCAGCTACTGGGACAGAATGTTCTGTTATACAGATAGCTAGAATCTCAGCTGCCATAAAGCAGGACAGGACTGCTGCTTACAATGGGGATCAGATAGGATCTGTGCAGCCACTGGGACAGAATGTTCTGTTATACAGATAGCTAGAATCTCAGCTGCCATAAAGCAGGACAGGACTGCTGCTTACAATGGGGATCAGATAGGATCTGTGCAGCCACTGGGACAGAATGCTCTGTTATACAGATAGCTAGAATCTCAGCTGCCATAAAGCAGGACAGGACTGCTGCTTACAATGGGGATCAGATAGGATCTGTGCAGCCACTGGGACAGAATGTTCTGTTATACAGATAGCTAGAATCTCAGCTGCCATAAAGCAGGACAGGACTGCTGCTTACAATGGGGATCAGATAGGATCTGTGCAGCCACTGGGACAGAATGCTCTGTTATACAGATAGCTAGAATCTCAGCCATAAAGCAGGACAGTACTGCTGCTTACAATGGGGATCAGATAGAATCTGTGCAGCCACTGGGACAGAATGTTCTGTTATACAGATAGCTAGAATCTCAGCTGCCATAAAGCAGGGCAGGACTGCTGCTTACAATGGGGATCAGATAGGATCTGTGCAGCCACTGGGACAGAATGCTCTGTTATACAGATAGCTAGAATCTCAGCTGCCATAAAGCAGGACAGGACTGCTGCTTACAATGGGGATCAGATAGGATCTGTGCAGCTACTGGGACAGAATGTTCTGTTATACAGATAGCTAGAATCTCAGCTGCCATAAAGCAGGACAGGACTGCTGCTTACAATGGGGATCAGATAGGATCTGTGCAGCCACTGGGACAGAATGTTCTGTTATACAGATAGCTAGAATCTCAGCTGCCATAAAGCAGGACAGGACTGCTGCTTACAATGGGGATCAGATAGGATCTGTGCAGCCACTGGGACAGAATGTTCTGTTATACAGATAGCTAGAATCTCAGCTGCCATAAAGCAGGACAGGACTGCTGCTTACAATGGGGATCAGATAGGATCTGTGCAGCCACTGGGACAGAATGTTCTGTTATACAGATAGCTAGAATCTCAGCTGCCATAAAGCAGGACAGGACTGCTGCTTACAATGGGGATCAGATAGGATCTGTGCAGCCACTGGGACAGAATGTTCTGTTATACAGATAGCTAAGGGGGGGAAGTGCAGGCAATCATTTCAGCAGATGTGCTCTGCTGTACTATGACTTATGTGAGATGGGAAAATAATGCAGCCAGGGATCAGTGCTGCAGGATGGCAGAGCAGAGTGGTGGGAGTTGTAGTTCACATCATAGACCAGGCACTCCACTCATCTCTCAAGCATTCGCTACCTCACATTCACTGTTAGTGCAAGTTGCTATCCCTGTACTTTCTCTGATGCGACAGGGAGTTCACCACATGGATACTGGCAGAGCGGTGAGAGAGAGCAGGAAGGGCCCTGCCAGCTCCGGAATACGTTTGATTTACAACAGCAGCCGCCCTTATTGCTGACAGGTCAGCTAGTGAGAGAGGAGGAAAGCTTCCTCCCCTGCACATAAATGCGATTGCCCGTGGCGTGCAAATTAGACTCCGACCTGCTTGTTTGGTGACCTTTATAAACCCCTCACAGTTTTTAAATACCTTGGCTAGATTATTTCAGGCACAGGATAGAATTTTAAAATTATCATATAGTGGAACCTACTTTTTCGTTTTCCCAGGGACCGCAAAAAATCCAGGAAGGAAATCACATCCAGGAGAACAAACTATATGGTTATGTAAAAGGGGGGGCTTCTCTTATTTACATCAGAGTTCTCTTGGTTTCCTGCTTACTTCTGCCCATTTGTTTTAGCGATCACTTGTCTGCTGCTTGTACTGACTCGAGTATAAGCCGAGGTAACGTTTTTCAGCACATTTTGGGTGCTGAAAAACTCGGCTTATACTCAAGTATATACGGTACCCTCATACTGTACTGTCTAAGGGAATCAATATGGCACCTCCTCCTCCCATATGTATAAATACAAATATACAGAGAAGGAATGTTCTGGGCACACAATAAGCTATACCCTCATACTGTACTGTCTAAGGGAATCAATATGGCACCTCCTCCTCCCATATGTATAAATACAAATATACAGAGAAGGAATGTTCTGGGCACACAATAAGCTATACCCTCATACTATACTGTCTAAGGAAATCAATATGGCACCTCCCTCCTCCCATATGTATAAATACAAATATACAGAGAAGGAATGTTCTGGGCACACAATAAGCTATACCCTCATACTGTACTGTCTAAGGAAATCAATATGGCACCTCCCTCCTCCCATATGTATAAATACAAATATACAGAGAAGGAATGTTCTGGGCACACAATAAGCTATACCCTCATACTATACTGTCTAAGGAAATCAATATGGCACCTCCCTCCTCCCATATGTATAAATACAAATATACAGAGAAGGAATGTTCTGGGCACACAATAAGCTATACCCTCATACTGTACTGTCTAAGGGAATCAATATGGCTCCTCCCATATGTATAAATACAAATATACAGAGAAGGAATGTTCTGGGCCCATGGAGAGGTTTGTGAGCCACATGATGCCTATAATTATAATTATATATATATATGTCTACTCTCTGCAGGTGGGACAGTGTGTGGTTGTGTTCAGCCAAGCTCCCAGTGGCCGTGCTCCTCTCAGCCCGAGTCTGAACTCTCGTCCTTCTCCAATCAGCGCTACTCCCCCTGCCTTGGCTCCTGATAGCAGAGAATTTCGCTCCCACTCCCCAGTCCGGGCCCCAGATGAGGCCCCCTGTGTAAATGGCCGCTGGGGGACACTGCGCCCCCGGGCTCAGAGACAGAATACAGGTGGATCCAGGGAGGGCAGTCTCTCTCCTGCCCGGGGGGATGGCCTGTCTCCTGTACTTAATGGGGGTGGTGTGTCTCCGGGTGCAGCACTGGACAGTCCCCTCCAGGTCGTTTCCCCTCCAGCCACTGAGGTGTGTGAGGCACGAGGGGCCAGTAAGAGCTCCCTCCCTGAGCAGAAAGACTTGTGCCTGGGAGCCTCGGACTACGAGTGGGAAAGGAAACGTATGGACTCTGAGCTGGACTCTGCAGGTAGGACCCATTCGGAGCAAACCAACGGCCTCCACAGCCCCCCGCACATCACTACTACACTCTCTGGTGCTGTTTCACCCGGAGCACTACGGAGGGGACTGGAAGCTGTCAGAGCCATGGCTACCTCCTCCCCCTCTTCATCACAAAGTGGCACTTCCCCTCTGAGCCCCCCTGCCCTCTCCTCCCCCGTCTCCCCCAGTAGCGGAGCGGAATCTGCACCCCGACCAGTTCAGGCACAGAATGAAGGACATTCCCTGCCCCCCATAGCCCGCCGTTTAGGGCATCACCCGCCTCAGTCGCTGAATGTGGGCAAGCCGCTGTATCAGAGCATGAACTGCAAGCCCATGCAAATGTACGCCTTGGACATTAAGGGGGCCCAGGAGCGGGGCCGAGTAAAGTGGAAAGTCTTTAGCAGCAGCTCTGTGGTTGGACCCCCCGAAACCAGTCTGCACACGGTGGTACAGGGGCGCGGGGAGCTGATCATTTTTGGTGGGCTCATGGACAAGAAACAGAACGTCAAATATTACCCCAAAACCAACGCCTTGTATTTTGTACGGGCCAAGAGATAATGTCATGGAATGGCTAACCAACCAGACTCTTCATTTTCCCAGCCCCGCCCGCTTATTTGCTTTATACTCTTTTACACTACTTGTTCCCTTGTGTTTTTAGCTCTCGATATGATGACACGAGCCAATAAAGAAAATAACAGCTGTACTTAATAGGCCAGGATCTGTCCTCCACTCTTCCACTAGTCCCTTGGATGTTGATCTCAGTGGCCTCAAAGCCGATGCTTATCTTTAAAATTCCAGACTTGGAGATTTGGTTGCATTAAAACCAGGAGTACTGCCAAATAGACCCCCTATAGCCTGTCAGTCGATATAGGGGCTACCCAATAGCAGATTACAGCCCTTAAGTGGGATCCTTAGGGACTTATTTTTATGCTTGTGTTGCTCCCCAACTCTTTTTACATTTGGATGTGGCTAATGGGTAAAAAAGATTTGGGGCTCCCGACATATTGTATTGTCTGTACTCTCTTTATGTTCATTGGTCATGGTTTTCACTGAGCTCCCTCAGCCTTGTATTTTCTCCTGCTGCAAACATCTCACTCCTGCTGTGAGCCCCAGACTGATTAGGATTGGATAGCAAAGGCTAGAATGTAATGTATGTAAACTATACCCCCCCAAACAATGTAGGTCTCTATAAAAAGATATTGCATAAAAGATGCTGCAGTATTTCTGGTCAGGTGATCTCTTCCTGTTACAGTTGGAGCTGCAGTATTTCTGGTCAGGTGATCTCTTCCTGTTACAGTTAGAGCTGCAGTATTTCTGGTCAGGTGATCTCTTCCTGTTACAGTTAGAGCTGCAGTATTTCTGGTCAGGTGATCTCTTCCTGTTACAGTTAGAGCTGCAGTATTTCTGGTCAGGTGATCTGTTCCTGTTACAGTTAGAGCTGCAGTATTTCTGGTCAGGTGATCTCTGAGACAGCACACAGACCATCACAAAATGGGGGTTCAAGGCAAGAGATGTAAAAGGGCAAGATTTACTGAAATATATAGACCAGTTTGGTAAGATTCTTTTATATGCCTCTTAATATGATACAAAATATCTGTTGCTTAAGTGTTCATTTTGGTGGTATAGTTTTCCTTTGACTGCCTGACAGCAGGGTTCAGTTGCTTGCAGCAGGGACAGACTGGCTGTGCAAGGGGTGAGTTCTGATTCGCTACTGTGGATACCCCTAAATCCTTTGTGTTGCATTTGCTCTTTCATAGGCCGTGAGCCAACCAGAAATGTAGAATGTTTGTCGTTATTGTACAGATCCCTATGGCATGCGACCCTCCGTGGCAGGTAAAGGGTTAAACCTGTGGTCTCTGGTAAGTTCATATTTATTCTTATTTGCAAATGTGCTTTAACTTGTGCACTGCCAACCTCTGCCCAATGCACTTCATGGTGGGACGTGACCTGCACCTCTGCCAGTGATGATGTGTGGGTGAAGCTGCTGTTACAGGGCCACACTTGCTTGGGCAACATCACTCATTCTGGTATACTGATATACTGGCTATTAATGGTCATGATGGGAAATGTCAGTCAGCTGAAGGAAGAGGAGTCGCAGCAGCTGTGATCACTTGTGCAGTTAGGATCATAAGAAGCAAGGATTATATGAATGAAAGGAGAAACTTACCGCTTTCCACCGTGGGTTCCGGGTGCTCATGCCCCAGACCTTCAGCAAAGGGGAACAACACACAGAAAACTTGAGTAGTGGGCAGGCACCATTCCGGACCACCAAAATCAGACAGTCAATGGAATCCAGGAGCCAAAGTATTTTAAGTAGTAGAAAAAGGCCTTTATTTTACATTATGTATAAAAAATAAAAGCCTGGTTATGATTAATTGTCCGTGAGGGACTTGAAACACGTCGGGCTTTTATTTTTTATACATAATGTAAAATAAAGGCCTTTTTCTACTACTTAAAATACTTTGGCTCCTGGATTCCATTGACTGACTGATTTTGGTGGTCCCGAGTGGTGCCTGCCCACTACTCAAGTTTTCTGTGCCCCTACAGTAACCCTTTATAACCCAGGCTAAAGCTCATATCTGACTAACGTCCCCTTTATAGGACATAACATGTTTATAAAATAATGGCAAATCTGGCTACTGGTTTCTACCCTGGCCACGCCCCTCTAATCAAGGATTGGTTTATTCTGCAGGGGAACCCCATAAACATTCTCTGGAAATTCCTAGGGTCCCATAAAGAAAAACAGCCGTAATGTGGGCGGCACACAATTCTGCCCCAATATTATTAAATGACAATAATTTAATACGAGTGTACCGCTCCCTTATGGTAGATTATCAATACAAAACCCAATTTGAGTGGCCAGAGACAACTGGACACCTTTAATTACAGATCCCCAGTCAATGTTTTTATTGTTTAGAAGTTAAACAAGCAGGAATTTCAGCAGAAAGGTTGAACTTGATGGACGTGTGTCTTTTTCCAACCTGACTTACTCACATCAATACAACTTGTAGCAAAAATGCCTAATAGGAAAATGAAGAGTAAATATGACGGGTGAAGCCAATCAGATTGTTCAACAGATTAAAATAAGTCAATTAAAATCCTATAACCAAGCGACCAAACTAACAAACCGCCAAACAGCGCTCAGCGAATGTTAAAATTGTACCAACATAAAGCCAGGGCTGTAAACAAAGAAAATATATAAACATTTCCATTGAACCAGCAAAGATTTGCTTAGAAATGTAACAAGCCCAACGTGTGAGTATTGAGCCGCTCTGTATTCTTCTCTAATGATAATTATGGCTCATTATGATACAGAATTACCCCTCTCACACTCACCATCCAGTCTGATCCCCACTCACACTCCAGTCACACTCACCATCCAGTCTGATCCCCACTCACACTCCAGTCACACTCACCATCCAGTCTGATCCCCACTCACACTCCAGTCACACTCACCATCCAGTCTGATCCCCACTCACACTCCAGTCACACTCACCATCCAGTCTGATCCCCACTCACACTCCAGTCACACTCACCATCCAGTCTGATCCCCACTCACACTCCAGTCACACTCACCATCCAGTCTGATCCCCACTCACACTCCAGTCACACTCACCATCCAGTCCTAGCAGTACTCACCACCTAGTCTGATCCCCACTCACCATTCAGTCCCATCCACACTCACCACCCAGAATGAGCTGCACTCACACTCACCTAGTGACACACAGAGAAGGGGAGATGTAGGTGCAGATAGAAGGATTTATTGCAGGATAAAGCAGAATAATCAGAATAACAGACACAGTAACATGAGAGAATGATATCAGGACTTGCATGTTCATCTAGAGTCCATTAGCGTTACTGTCCCTTTAATATGTGCCCTCTCAGTGGTGCCAGTCTGACCCAGGTCCCTCCATGTCCCAGGCAGGGCGGGTCACTGAGCAGAACAGGACGGAGCTGGGAGGGATTGCTGGCTTAGTGGGTGCAGGGAATCTCCTCTGATTGCAGCTGTGGGATTAGTATCATGGCAGGATCAGCAGAAGGGGGATCTCCAGCTGGGAATCAAGCAGCTCTCGGGGGTCTCTCAGCCAGGCCTGGAGTAAGTGCCGAGAGTAGGAGACCAGAGTAGGTGCTGAGAGTAGGAGCAGGACACTGGTTACATAAAGTCTTTAGTACGAGTGATGGGTCTCAGAGAACTCAGTGTATCATTCCAGCCAAGAGGAACATAATTTGGGACTTTATCTCCTGCCACCGTGACCATTCGCTTCCCCTTGTAATTGGCATGTTCATACAGGATCCAGGCTCCTCTTTGTGTCTTGTGAGAGGAAACTTTATCATTGAAGTCAAGGAGAAAATCGACTGCTTTATCCACAGGAACGGATCTTCCCTCATAGTTGACATGTTCATAGAGATCGATCCTGGGAGCACAGAAGCCACCGGGAACCACTCGTACTGAGCCGATAAAGCCAGAAAACCCTGGGATGAAGTTGTAGGTTCCCTCTTCATAGAAGGCAAATTCTCCTTCATATTGTCTGTCAATAAACACAACCCAAGGGTCCCCACAAATTCTAAGGGACTGGGCCTTTCTCCAGAATCCAACACTGCACAAGTCTGGGGTATCTGCAGTCAAAGAGACGGCGCATCCCTGTAGGTTTGGGAACTGGAACAGCTCAATACAGTTCATGTTGTGCTGGTGTGGGAGATTTGTGGCTCAGTGTAAGGTCAGGAGATAAATATATGTCTGTGTCTCTGGGCTTTAATTTATAGGAGGGCCCCTCCCCATCAGAGGCTGGACTCTATGTAATGCCCATTGCAGCAACATTTCTACTATGGTCTCATATCTCTGCTATTGGCCAATGTTACTTCTGCACAGAAATGTACATCCATTCTGCACGTGCTCATGCATTCGGGTAACGGCCCCATCCTCAGATGTAAAGGGCTTGTTGAGTTAAATGTTAGTAGGATGTAGAACAGGGGCCCCAACCTTTTTTTGCCCTTGAGCCACATTCAAATGGAAAAAAAAGGCTGGAGAGCAACTCATGCACGAAAAATGTTCCTATAGATGCCAATTACGGACTGTGATTGACTACTGTCCCTTTGTGGACTAGTAGCCTACACCAGGCTCTGCTTGGCTGTACCCCTGTTTTTTATGCACCAGAACTTGCCTCCAAGCCTGAAATTCAAAAATAATCACCTGCTTTGAGGCTACTGGGAGCAACATCCAAGGGGTTGGAGAGCAACATGTTGTCCATGAGCCGTTGGTTGGGGATCACTGGTGTAGAGAGGGATATTCTGAGACTATTTGCAATTGGTTTTCATTTTTTCTTATTTGTGGTTTTTGTTATTTAGCTTTTTATTTAGCAGCTCTCCAGTCTGTAATGTCATCTGGTTGCTAGGGTTCAAATTGCCATAGCAACCATGCACTGATTTGATTTAGAGACTGGAATATGAATAGGAGAGGCCTGAAAAGAAAGATGAGGGACAATAAGTAGCAATAACAATACATCTATAGTCTTACAGAGTATTTGCTTTTTAGATGGAGTCAGTGACCCCTATTTTAAAGAAAGAGGCAAAAAATCTCCCAGATTTCCCATCTAAAGGCCTTCAGTTTTTCATAGATGACCCAAATCTATTATTGCACCCCCCCCCCATCATCATTTCAATTACTTCAAATTAATAATAATGGGCCTCTGACTGGACAAATACCCCTCAACTCTAGACTGGACCCAGAGGAAACACATAAAGACTGGGGCTCAAGGGGAAGTCCAGTGTTGCTCCTGCCTCAACCTCAAAATCTTTATCTCACCAACTATTTCTCAATGGGAAGCTTTTTGTCCCATCACACGAAATTCCATTCAATCTGGTCTCAGTCCAACTAAGAATTTGTGACCCTCATTAAAACTGGGCAAATCTGGCAGAAAGTATAAACCCAAATCCTAATTACCCCCCAAAAGCCTTAAAGGACATGTAAAGGCAAAAAAATAAAATCCCATTTTTAATTTCTTTAATGCAAAAGAAACCTATCTCCAATATACTTTGATTAAAAAATGTGTACCGTTTTTATAAGAAACCTGACTGTATGCAGTGAAATTCCCCCTTCATTTACTGCTGTGGATAGGAATTGTCAGACGGTCCCTAACTGCTCTGCAGGGAAACAATCATACTTATGTACAGCAGGGGGAGCCCCCGCCTTACTTCCCAGCCATGCAGAACTCAAGCAGCTTTGTTTGTTTCCCTGTAGAGCAGTCGGCGACTGTGTAGAGATTTGTATTGGATTTTTTTTGCCTTTACTTCCCCTTTACTGTTTCCAACTCCAGCTGCAGGGACAAAGATCATGGAGCCAGATTTAAACAGATAAACTGGGATTCTATTTGGAGGATTATTTTGCTGCAGCCACTGGTTCTGCAGAGTTGGAGAAAGTTTATATTAAACAATACAAAAACTATAAACTCCACATTAGATTACATGACAACACAGGACCCAGTGCAGTCTGTATATTCTGATTATTAATCAGTCTTGTTGTATCGGCTTCTGGCAGATATTATTTGACTTGTGCTGTTTTGATCATTTATGACGATCCCTAAGCAGCCCAGATCACACTGAGCATGTGCACAGTCTTGGTCTTGCAAAGATGTATAACAAAGTCACAAGATGGTGACCCCCTGTGGCCAACTTTGAAAGCATAAATCATTTGTTTGATTAGACTTGTGGTGCAGTATGTTCATGTTTATGTTTAGTATACAAAATACAGCATTTCTAGCCTTATTCTATTTTACACTTTACTTCCCCTTTAAAGCTGTTATTGGTGCAAATGGCTTCACTAGAGAGAGTTATAATATGGAGGTGGAATACTTTATCCCAGGGAAAATCATTTTGGGGTCAGACTTGTCAGTAACTGGAAGGTCATGTGGGGGGTACAGACAGTGACACCCTGGGGCGTTTGCTTATTCAGTGGAAAAGAAGGTTTGTGATGAGACTCTATGGGGGTTACACAATCTGTGGTTTGGGGTTTCTTATAAAGAAAGAAGTGATGGGGCCCCACCAAAGAAACCACAAGTTCTGACACAGAGACCTCAGGGGGAGTAGGGGCAGGTTTAGGGGAGATATTATGTACCTGTTGTTCCCTTGGAATGTGTGAGACCCTAGTGGGGTGCCGCCATTGGGTCATATCAGTTACCAGGGTCCCCCATTGTTCCTCACAACACAACAGGGGCCCCAAGCTTTACCCCAGGAATACAGATAATGAGAGCAAAATGCAATATCACGTGGCTCCTGTGTGACCCGGGGGAGGCAGTTGTGAGAGAAAGATTTTCAGGAAGTTACAAAAGTCTTGTTTCTGATTCTTATGAAGGAAAATCATTTTATCATTGTTCCAAAGAAACCTAAAAATGAAAAGCAAGGCAGGGCCCCCCCCCCGGGTACAGAGATATCTTAGTGGGTCATGACACGGGGGCACGTTTGGCAGGAGATACAGATTAGAATGTCCAGTTAGTTGATATTGTAGCCCCTTTTGCTTTAAAAAGAGCCTGTTGACTTGGAGAGTTTGGGAGATACTGCTGGTCAGGAACCTCCCCCTGGGTAAGTGAATCCAATCTCCCCCAGTACTTACCCAGGTACAGAGCTCTGATTCTCTGTACTTCCTGCTCCTGGGCTGTTCTCTTTCCCATGGTCAGACAGGAACCTCCCCCTGGGTAAGTGAATCTCCCCCAGTACTTACCCAGGTACAGAGCTCTGATTCTCTGTACTTCCTGCTCCTGGGCTGTTCTCTTTCCCATGGTCAGACAGGAACCTCCCCCTGGGTAAGTGAATCTCCCCCAGTACTTACCCAGGTACAGAGCTCTGATTCTCTGTACTTCCTGCTCCTGGGCTGTTCTCTTTCCCATGGTCAGACAGGAACCTCCCCCTGGGTAAGTGAATCCAATCTCCCCCAGTACTTACCCAGGTACAGAGCTCTGATTCTCTGTACTTCCTGCTCCTGGGCTGTTCTCTTTCCCATGGTCAGACAGGAACCTCCCTATAGGAAAGTAAACCCAATCACATCTCAGAACACAGAGCAAAGAGACACTCCCCCAACACCAGGTATCAGTATATAAAACTTTTATCTTTATTGAAAGTGTCTAAGTAATAAATTATTTACAGGGCTTTTTAATGTACAGGAGGAAAAACTTTCCACCAATCATAACTCATACTACCCTTTTCCCAGGAGAGCCACACCCATAGTACAGTCCCAGCCAATCAGGTGAATGTGAGCTGATTTTGGGATGATTCAGCCAGGCATGGGAGTTGGATCAAGATAGGTTGAACTGTAGATTAAATCCCATAGTCCAGTGCTCTGGCTGATCTTTGGCTGAATATTGGTTGTGGGGGCCTGTTGGAAGGACCTAAACATGGGCAGATCAACTGTCGACTGCCCCTTTATGGCCACCTAAAAGTTCCCCATAGACAAGCCAACATAAACTGGCAACAGACTAAATGAGCATCTTATGGGCCAGTGTATGGGCCACTCCAACAGGCGACTCCTGATCAATGTCAATGAGCCGGGTTTAAAAGTAGTTCCGTTCAAAGACCGAAACGGCTCATTCATCTGATCCTTGATCCAACCTCCTGTTTTGTAGTCATTGTGATCTGGTCGTTGGCTCAAGGGCTCACAATTGGATCAGCCGGATCGGATCTCTGTGTGTGTCACTGTGAGTCCTCGTTCTATAACAGGGATCCCCAACCTGCACATCCCGTGAGCAACATTCAGAAGTAAAAGGAGTTGGGGAACAACACAAGCATGAAAAATGTTCTTGGGGTGCCAAATAAGGGCTGTGATTGGCCATTTAGTAGCCCCTATGTGGGTTGTCATCCTACATTGAGACTCTGTTTGACAGTACAATGTGGTTTTTATACAACTAAAACTTGCCTCCAAGCCTGGAATTCAATAATAATCACCTGCTTTGAGGCCACTGGGAGCAACATCCAAGGGGTCGGAGAGAAACATGTTACTCATGAGCTACTGGTTGGGGATCACTGGTCTATAGGCGAAGTAAAGCAGAGCTCATTAACCCCTCCCCCCTTGATTCAGGAAGGCCCCACTGGTGTTTTAAGTGGTTGAAAAGGGGCGTGACTTGTAAGCCCCTCCCACCTATTTTAGCCCCTAACACTTGCAGGACCCCCCCCTGCTATTTCATAATAATAATCATTTGTATAAAGTGAAGGGTCTCTATGTGAGTGACAGCAGTAGTGGGAATTTGCATCGATGTGATTTGGTGTCTCACTGTTAGTAAGTTGCCCTTGAGCAGTGGCTCGTGGGCAACAAATACAGTAGCCCAGCAACCCATTGGCTGTTGCTCCCAGTGGCCTTAAAGAGGACCTGTCACCTTGAGTCATGGGTCATATATATCTATTGTTAACCCCTGTCAGCTGCTTTTGTCTATATCTGAAATGGATTAGAAAATCAAGTACATGTAAAAGTGCGTTTATAGGAGCTGCCATGTTGAAACAGGAGCCCTTTATGTTGTGTGTGGGTGGGATCTCATGTTTAGTCATAGAGTAATACTGTGTCATAGACTCACCCAGGACCTGATCTTCTACTGGCATTTCTATATTATTCAATGGGCTGCTACTAAAAATCTCATAAACTGTGAAGTCACTGAAATTCTAAAACCTACTAAGAATGTGCAGTTCTTTATCTTATTTAAACAGCAATTAGCAGTTCCCTTGTAGTCTTCAGTGGAAATCCTTCCTTGTATTATATTGGGTACAGCTTTAATCTGGCACCACGTCTACCACCTTAAGGGTAAGGCCACACGAGGAGATTCGGGGTGATTTTGTCTCCTGGCGACTAATCGCCTCGTCTTCTGAGCGACTCCCCGAACTGCCTCAGTGTGTTTTCCCATTGAAAAGTCGCCTGCGCTAATCACACGCGGTGATGCCTTTTCTATATTCGCCTGAAGTTGCCTCACTTCGAGCAACTTCGGAAAACAAATCGCCGCATGTGATTAGCGCCGGCGTTTTTTTCTTTTTAGCCAGAACAGATTCAGGGAAGGCGTTTGGGGAGATTGGTCGCCGCAAAAACGAGCCAATTAGTTGCCAGACGACCAAATCTCCCCAAAAAGCCCTGTGTGGCCTGACCCTAAATACTTAACCCTTTTATATACCACCCCCCCTCGGTACTTTTTTTTTCATTGTAGGCAACGCAAGACAGAGGGAAGGCGTTCGGCGACTAATCTCCCTGAATCGCCCAGTGTTCCCCTACCCTAAAGATGGCTAACGGGGCTCCTTATCTTACACCCCCTCCCTCCTCGTCCTCCGTGATGATAAAACTCCCGATTGTCTGTACTGTCCTTTTGTTCTCTGTATGTCTCTGAACTCCTTCACTATAATAACATTCACACGCTGGACTCCTCCAGCTCCTCCTCTAACAACATCTAAAGACGCAGATATTGCGAGAGGAGTCCAGGGAAGTCGGGGCTTCAGTGTCTCGTGGACATTTTGAAAAAACAGTAATTTATTGGGATTTAGTGAGAATTGATTTAAATAAATTAATGTACCGTATATACTCGAGTATAGGCCGAGTTTTTTCAGCATCCAAAATGTGCAGAAAAAGTCTACCTCGGCTTATACTCAAGTCAGTAGCTGAGATTGCAGTCACTTTTAATCATTCCTATACCAACAGTTCACTTGGGGAGAGACTGCAAAATCACACAGCGCCCTCTGTTGGTTATATGAAAGAATAACAGTGACTGCAATATCACACAGCGCCCTCTGTTGGTTATATGAAAGAATAACAGTGACTGCAATATCACACAGCGCCCTCTGCACATGGTAGTGGGACAGTGGGACAATACACACAGTAATTCTCTGTCACCATCAACTTTGCAAAGAATTACGGTTGATCGATGGGGGGGTCAATTTGGTGGAATGTGCGCTGCTGGGAGACAGGGCTGTAGTTGTGTCTAGGCTTATACTCGAGTCAATAAGTTTTCCCAGTTTTCGTAGGTAAAATTAGGTACCTTGGCTTATACTCTGGTCGGCTTATACTCGAGTATATACAGTATGTGTTTTTATTGCCTTCCAAGTGTTAACTCAATCGTGACAGGTTTTCTTTAAAGCAGGGGCTTCTTGTTGAATTCATGGCTATGAGGGAAATTTTAGTTGTAAAGAAAACCAGGAGTCCTGCCAATCACAAGCTCCTGTAGCTGCCAGTCCATAGAGGGGCTACCAATGGCCAATCACTGCCCTTGTTTGCCACCGACAGGGACTTTTTCTGTTTCTCTCAAACTCATTTGGAATGGGACTCATGGGCGAAAGGGGTTGGGGCCCCTGCCCCAGAGGCTAATTGATGAGCATTTAATGGAGGAGTTCATGCTAAAGTTTAATCCCCTCTGGTATCTACTTGTGACCCTGGTCAAGTCAATTCTATTGATTCATTATATATTTTACACAGGGACTAAGTTTTACCTGCAACTTACTTACCCTGGTGGCTAATTGTAGCACGGTGGATATTTGATTAAATGATTTACAATATATATATCTGATTTATTGTGAATCAAACCTGAAGTTTGAGTAAGTTTAAGATTTTGGGATAGTTATTTGAGTCCAATGTCCCTGATGTAGTTCTATTGCTGGGCAAACGTTGTATAACAAACACAGGCATTGTTGGCCAACAAACATCTCTTAGTATGAATAAACAGCAGACAGACAAGACTCAGATTGAGTAACAAACTGTGTCTTTTTGAAAGAGATACAAAGTTCTTGCTGATCTTTTACAATTCCATTGGACAGCATTTTGGGCTCGCTAACTACAGGCCCGGATTTGTGGAAAGGCCACCTAGGCCCGGGCCTTGGGTGGCAGGATTTTAGGGGGGCGGCTGCCCAACCACACCCACATTGGTTCAAAAACACTGGGGATGAGCTGGAGATACAATGATTTTTTTACATTTCCCCATTGATGATGAAAATTTGCACAAATAAATTGAAGGGCACAGGGGTGAATGACAGTGGGTCTAGGGGCGCCCTCTATGTAAATCCCTGGCTAACTATATTGCCTAGGTCAGCATTTGGGGTTAAAGGTCTCTGTAGCTGTCGATTATAAAGCACACCTTCACTTTACATGGGGAGCTTCGCCTCGGACCCATGAGTGGCGCCAGGATTTGGATCATCGCTTGATTATCGGGAACCTGAGGCTGATGAACCAAAGGTTGTGGGGCTCCCCGATTGTGCAGAACCGGCTATTTATATAATTCCCATCATATGAAGTTGAGTAAACGTTTTTAAATTCTACCTTTACTTGTGTGTGTGTAAGTTATTGCTCACAAGCAGTATATCAAAAGGTTTAATCATTGATCCTGTATATTTGTATTCATATATTTATTTTAATTAATACAAGTATTATTATTGATAAAGGTTCACTCCTTTATTACACTAATAAAAGGGCAGCCAAGTTTGGGAGTTTTACTTTGAAAGCAGCGAGTAAGTTGCAGGTAAAACTTAGTCCCTGTGTAAAATGTATAATGAAGCAATAGAATTCTTAATGAATCAGATAAAATTCAGTGTAGGACTGGCCAGATATGGGATGAGTTTATTAAATATATTGCAATATATGGACAAACAATCCCTGTTTTGTTTAAAGGGTAATGGAACAAGATAGAGCAGAAGCACACCCACGGCAATCTCCTGAAGATAACGCCTGGTGCTCAGTAATAGAGGGTACGGCAACCTCAAAATGTAGTCAAGAAACAAAGATACCGGCACACAAGGCTTTCTTGCAGGGAAACCCTTGCTTTAATTCAAAGTGCGGAAGTGCAACGTTTCGGGGACACGCCCCTTTCTCAAGCATACGGAATCATTAGTGAACAAGGTATATATAAATAAAACAATTAAAAATTTGCATAATAATTAGATTTACATAATTAGAAAAAAAAAATTTTTCTTTTAAAAGTGAATCAAAATACGAAAGTGCGTACATAATAAAACAGTAGCAGTCCACATCTCGTCTTTCTCGTGCACGTGGTGATAAAACCAGATAATGTCCAAAATTTGTGAAAAGATCCGGATTCCAATAAAAAATTAGAAAGCCTTAGAAATTGTGATAAAGTCTGTTTGCAAAGTCAATAATATAAACATACAGTGCAACAATTTGACGCAGTAACAATTTCTTGAGAAGAAAGAACTCACAAAGTGGCAGTCAGTAGAACTAGAAACAAAATGGCAATTAGTGGTTACAAAAAGTTGCAAAATAACTCACCCTGCATGTATGGGAAAGGGGATAATTATCTAGCCCTGGGTGGTACTCAGAAAGGATTTCTTATCTGTTAAAAAGGAAAAAAGTATAATTAGCCAGCAGATAAATATTGATAAGAATAATTTACAGAATAATTTTATAAAAAGCAAGATAAGTTATATTCCTCATTGAGACCTTTAGGACGCCTAGATTGGAGTAGCCAAATCCAAAAACACTCCCGTTGATGAAGTCGACACTTTTTATCCTGACCTTGTGTTACCATCACTTTTTCCAAGATTTGCCAACGTAATTGTGCAACCCGGTGTCCTTGCGTATGGAAATGTTTTGCTAATAAAGTCTCTTTTTGAAATTTTTCCTTTCCCTTGTTCTCCTTATTTGCCATACGTTCCATTGGCGTGGGTGACGGTTGGTAATTTCTTATTGTAGATTTATGTTCATTTAATCTCACTTTTATGGGTCTAGAGGTCTGTCCCACGTATGCCAACCCACATGGGCATTTAATGCAGTAAACTACATCACTAGTGTCACATGTGAAAAATCCTTTTATGGTGTGTTTAGAACCATGTAGGGGGTGTGTGACCATGTTACCAGGTATTATTCCATTGCAGTGGCCACAGTTTCTGCAGGGAAAAGTTCCGTTAGAGGTGGTCAGAACCTGGCATTTCCGCCGATCTACAGATCTAGTTTTAATAAGATCGCCAATATTTTTGCCACGTCTGTATGAAAACAACGGTGGTGCCTGGAATAAATGGCCATATTTAGGGTCAGTACTCACAATGGGCCAATATTTAAAGGACCAGTAACATCAAAAAAATTTTTTTTAAAAATCGTTAGTACACATCAAAAAAAAAACACCACCACAAATTATAATTTAAAATCACAAAGCCTTTATTAAGAAATAACTTACAGAAACTGCACTTCCTGTCCTGTACAGAAACGGCGAAAGGGCGACCATCCATTCTGCTGGGCTCGATTTCTCCTCCCTGGCTACTCTGCTGACAGCGTGTGAAGGAGCAAGATGGATGCCTCATGTCTGCGATGCGATGAAGTGACTGCTCGAGCCCCCTCCTCCTCCTGCACTATAGATGAGAAGCGCCCACCTGGACACTGGAGGAAGCGGTGGTAGTGGAGGCGGTGGAGGGAGCTGTAATTCAATGTTGGCAGCCGCAGCCGCTACTCATCATCAGTCACTGGCCAGGCCCCTCCTCCTCCACCGCTCCCTGCCCTGGTCGCTCCTGCTCCGTTCCCTGCCAAGAGGTGTGCTAGTGCTGCAAGTATAGCACGTACTGAGTTGTGGGAAGCTTCCCCCCTCCCCATAGCATTTGTTTGAAACTGTCCAGCGCAGTGTATGCGGCAATGAGACGAGGCGACGCAGTTTATACTGTGCCACAAAGCTGCCAGTGTATAGTGCTAGTGCTTCCGCTCTTCTTCTTCCGCTCTTCCGCTCAAACTTGCAGAGTTTCCTGCTTGGGCAGCAGCTGAAAATACACTAGCGCTATACACTGGCAGCTTTGTGGCACAGTATAAACTGCGTCGCCTCGTCTCATAGATGCGCTGATTGATGTCTTTCAAGGCCGTCTGCAACTGCTGTATCGTCAGCGTAATCAGGTCTAAGCTGCAACGATTCAATATGCCTTGCCATTTCAATAGAAACTCACGGTCTTCCTGAAATAGAACTGGGGTGAGCCGCACGCGTAAACCTCGAGGTATCCGCTGTACCTTCGCGTACTCCGTGAGAGAGGAGGAATGTAGGGACCAAGTGGTTTCCCGGCGTCTCAATTGTTCCAACTGCCGAAGAATGTCGGATCCGTCTGGAGATACTTGAACCGGCAGAGTCTGTGCTGAGTTCAAGATGCGCTTTCTTTCAGCCTCCGTGAATCCGAACGTTTCAGCCTTTTCTTCGGTAAGTGCAGCGATATCTGCAAATGACATTTTTGGGAGCTAGAGGGTACTAGTAGGATCGCCGACAGGATACAAGTAGCAAGTAAATTTACCTAGTTTCCCCAAAGTCTCTCCTGGTAGTCGATGCCTGGTGTTGGCTGGAGGGGTCGGCACCTCTCCCAATCTTATCTGAACAGAAAAGTAGCCGAACAACACAAGCTGGTGTAGCGGGGATCTCCCCTGCACGTTTATTAGGTCAAGTGATGTAACGTTTTGGGGGCGTGCCCCTTCATCAGACATGCAGATTTACTCTAAAACAGTGTTTAAAAACCCTTAGTGATTTACATAATTGAACATATATGTGTGAATAATTAAACATTGTGACCAATCATCCATCGTGAAATCCTATGTGTTATACAAAAGCCATAAAAACTTTCAAAGCATTTTTAAAAAACGTTTTTATAATAACATTAGTAAAAGTGAATACTTTATAAATAATTAAATATATGGCGAGTTATGCGGGTAATAGTCCCAATTTCCATTGGAAAAAATCCTCTTCTATATAGGGCACTCCTTTGTGCAAAGCTTGAAAATTAGTGTAAAAAATGTGCCAAAAAATTTTTTTTTATATAATAAAGTCAGTAAATATAAGGAGATTCAAAACCTAATGAATAAAGAAACACATAAATACAATTGTATGTACTGAACAAAACGAATATAATTGTAGTTGTATAATGAAGTCAACTATAAAAAATTAAAAGCAGACCCTACCGATGTTTTCCAAAAAGAGATAAATATATATCTAAATGCGGCAGTTATGGAAGGAATCATCACAGATGAAATGTCTAATCTTCTAACTCGAGAACATTCTACTGTACCATATATATACTTTTTACCAAAAATTCACAAAGATTTAAAAACTCCACCTGGCAGGCCTATAGTATCCAATATCGGGTCCATTTTACAACCTTTAGCCATGTATGTAGATACTCAATTGCTAGAGGTTAGATCTCGGTTGACTTACTGTCTATCTGATACTACTGATTTTTTAAATCACTTAAAAAGTATAACGTTGCCAGCTGGTGAATTCCTGCTATGTTCCTTGGATGTGAAGGATCTGTACACATCTATCCCTACCGACGAGGGGGTTGAATGCGTCAGATCCTTACTATCTAGTACAAATTGTCCCAACCACAAAATTGGTTTTTTGTGTACACTCCTCGAAATGGTGTTATCAAAAAATTACTTTAAATTTGAAAACGAGTTCTTCCTACAGTTACAAGGTTGCGCAATGGGAGCTAACATGGCGCCCACATACGCTAATGTGTTCATGGATTTTTTTGAAAAAACATTTATCCTGGCTAATACGGAATATGGGGGCTATATCCAACACTATATGCGCTATGTGGATGACACATTTTTTATCTGGTGTGGCAGTAAAGACATGTTACTTAAATTTTTGGACCACCTTAACATGGTTCATGGGTCTATCAAATTTACTATGGAATTCCATCCAGATAAATTGCATTTTTTGGATGTGAATGTAACACATTTTGAGGGTAAATTTGTTACATCCTTGTATAAAAAGCCAACAGATAGAAACACTCTGCTTAAAGCTGACAGTTTCCATCCTCCGGCTCTACTTAAAGGGTTACCACGCAGCCAACTAACTAGAGTGCGGAGAATTACCTCTAATGATGTTTTGTTTAAAGGGGAATCGGCCCAAATGATAAAGAAGTTTGCAGAAAGAGGATATGATGAAATAAATTTACTGGATATAAATAAAGAGGTATTTAATACATCGAGACAGGCCACCCTAATAAAGAAGGATAAAAACAAGATGGTACAAAATAGAATACCTTTCATTTCCTCTTATGATACGAATGCTAAACAAGTACGTAAAATAATTCTTAAGTATTGGGGAGTATTAAAAGCTGACCCAAAATATGGTAAAATATTCTTTCAGCCCCCCCTCTTTTCATATAAAAGGGGAAAATCGATAGGGGATCAGATAAAACCTAAACAAACAAATCAAAAAGGGAACATTAACACAGGCACTGAGGTAAATGGAACATTTCCTTGCAGGAAATGCAGCCACTGCAATGGTATTATACAAGGAGAGGTAGTACAACATCCATTGAAGGGAACTAAACATAAAATAAAAGGATTCCACACATGTGACAGTACAAATATCATTTACTGCATTAAATGCCCATGTGGGCTAGCGTATATAGGACAGACAAGTCGAAACATGAAAACCAGATTAAATGAACACAAATCGGTTATACGTAACTACAAGCCCCCTAAAGAGTAGAGATGTCGCGAACTGTTCGCCGGCGAACTTGTTCGCGCGAACATCGGGTGTTCGCGCTCGCCGGAAGTTCGCGAACGTCGCGCGACGTTCGCCATTTTGGGTTCGCCATTGTTGGCGCTTTTTTTTGCCCTCTCACCCCAGACCAGCAGGTACATGGCAGCCAATCAGGAAGCTCTCCCCTGGACCACTCCCCTTCCCTATAAAAACCGAAGCCCTGCAGCGTTTTTTCACTCTGCCTGTGTGTGCTGAAGAGATAGTGTAGGGAGAGAGCTGCTGCCTGTTAGTGATTTCAGGGACAGTTGAAAGTTTGCTGGCTAGTAATCGTTTTGATACTGCTCTGTTATTGGAGGGACAGAAGTCTGCAGGGGTTTGAGGGACATTTAAGCTTAGGTAGCTTTGCTGGCTAGTAATCTACCTTCTACTGCAGTGCTCTGTATGTAGCTGCAGTGGGCAGCTGTCCTGCTTCTGATCTCATCTGCTGACTGCTGCAATAACAGTAGTCCTTGTAAGGACTGCTTTTATTTATTTTTTTGTTGTTTTACTACTACTACTACTACTACTATAAGAGCCCAGTGCTATTAGTCTAGCAGTGTTGGGGAGTGGGACTGGTGTGCTAATCTGCTGCTCCTAGTAGTTCAGCAGCACCAACTTTAATTTTTTTTTTTTAATATTCATTTTTTTTTTATTTTACTTTTTTTTATTTTACTACCGCTGTAGTAGTGTATAAGTTGACCTTTTAGGCATTATTTGCCCTGTAGGCATTATTTGCACACTGTTTTCTTCAACCCGCCATCGAGCTGTGTGACCTTGTTCACATTCTGTCTAAATATCCATAATATTACCGTCTCCAGAAAAAACACCGGAGTCACTTCAGTGGCTGCGTCCAAAAAAACTGGGCAAACAATGTCTACAAGGTCAACGTATGGCGAAAAATGACTATTTTCAGCATTTATATGGCATATTTTTTCTGGCAACTGTGCTTCAGTGGCTGCGTCCAAAAAAAATGGGCAAACAATGCCTACAAGGTCAACGTATGGCAGTTGTTTAAAGAGAACAGTAGATTACTAGCCAGCAAAGCTACCTAAGCTAAAATGTCCCTCAAATCCCTGCAGACTTCTGTCCCTCCAATACAGAGCAGTATCAAGCAGATTACTAGCCAGCAAACTTACTATCATCTGTCCCTGAAATCACTAACAGCTCTCCCCCTACACTATCTCTTCCAAGCACACACAGGCAGATTTTTCAGATACATTTTTGCCCTTGATCCCCCTCTGGCATGCCACTGTCCAGGTCGTTGCACCCTTTAAACAACTTTAAAATCATTTTTCTGGCCAGAAATGTCTTTTCTAGATGTTAAAGTTCGCCTTCCCATTGAAGTCTATGGGGTTCGCGAACCGTTCGCGAACCGCTCGCATTTTTGCGCAAGTTCGCGAATATGTTCGCGAACTTTTTTTCCGACGTTCGCTACATCCCTACTAAAGAGGAACAAAAGGAAAAAGCAGGTAAAGATAAGAAAAAAGAAACTACATTGGCGCGCCATTTTCAGGAAAATGGACATGGGGTAGCCCAACTTAGGTGGCAAATTTTGGATAAGATTTATGGAAAAAATGAGAGAGAAATAAAAAGAAAATTATTGCAAAAGGAATGTTTTTGGATTTGGCAACTGCAAACTAAATATCCACGTGGGTTAAATGAGGAGTATAACATAAACTGTTACTTGTAACGAAAATTGTATCCAACTTTTAAGTGCCGTTGGAATGTTTCCAATTTTTAATGCTCTTAGAATTGGTGTCTTTGTATTTCTTTAGTATGATTACATCTAGTTTCCTGTTTGATGTATTAATTCTTGATTTTTTATAGATAAGGCACTGAACAACCCATTATCCAGGGACAGCTTGTGAATAGGGTAAGGTAGTCCTATATACTGTTATTCCTTATAATTGAATAATTCGTTTTGTTCAGTACATACAATTGTATTTATGTGTTTCTTTATTCATTAGGTTTTGAATCTCCTTATATTTACTGACTTTATTATATAAAAAAAATTTTTTTGGCACATTTTTTACACTAATTTTCAAGCTTTGCACAAAGGAGTGCCCTATATAGAAGAGGATTTTTTCCAATGGAAATTGGGACTATTACCCGCATAACTCGCCATATATTTAATTATTTATAAAGTATTCACTTTTACTAATGTTATTATAAAAACGTTTTTTAAAAATGCTTTGAAAGTTTTTATGGCTTTTGTATAACACATAGGATTTCACGATGGATGATTGGTCACAATGTTTAATTATTCACACATATATGTTCAATTATGTAAATCACTAAGGGTTTTTAAACACTGTTTTAGAGTAAATCTGCATGTCTGATGAAGGGGCACGCCCCCGAAACGTTACATCACTTGACCTAATAAACGTGCAGGGGAGATCCCCGCTACACCAGCTTGTGTTGTTCGGCTACTTTTTTGGCATACGTGGGACAGACCTCTAGACCCATAAAAGTGAGATTAAATGAACATAAATCTACAATAAGAAATTACCAACCATCACCCACGCCAATGGAACGTATGGCAAATAAGGAGAACAAGGGAAAGGAAAAATTTCAAAAAGAGACTTTATTAGCAAAACATTTCCATACGCAAGGACACCGGGTTGCACAATTACGTTGGCAAATCTTGGAAAAAGTGATGGTAACACAAGGTCAGGATAAAAAGTGTCGACTTCATCAACGGGAGTGTTTTTGGATTTGGCTACTCCAATCTAGGCGTCCTAAAGGTCTCAATGAGGAATATAACTTATCTTGCTTTTTATAAAATTATTCTGTAAATTAATCTTATCAATATTTATCTGCTGGCTAATTATACTTTTTTCCTTTTTAACAGATAAGAAATCCTTTCTGAGTACCACCCAGGGCTAGATAATTATCCCCTTTCCCATACATGCAGGGTGAGTTATTTTGCAACTTTTTGTAACCACTAATTGCCATTTTGTTTCTAGTTCTACTGACTGACACTTTGTGAGTTCTTTCTTCTCAAGAAATTGTTACTGCGTCAAATTGTTGCACTGTATGTTTATATTATTGACTTTGCAAACAGACTTTATCACAATTTCTAAGGCTTTCTAATTTTTTATTGGAATCCGGATCTTTTCACAAATTTTGGACATTATCTGGTTTTATCACCACGTGCACGAGAAAGACGAGATGTGGACTGCTACTGTTTTATTATGTACGCACTTTCGTATTTTGATTCACTTTTAAAAGAAAAAAATTTTTTTTTCTAATTATGTAAATCTAATTATTATGCAAATTTTTAATTGTTTTACTTATATATACCTTGTTCACTAATGATTCCGTATGCTTGAGAAAGGGGCGTGTCCCCGAAACGTTGCACTTCCGCACTTTGAATTAAAGCAAGGGTTTCCCTGCAAGCAAGCCTTGTGTGCCGGTATCTTTGTTTCTTGTTTAAAGGGTAAGACATTTTTCAGTAGCAGTAGCACAAAATGTCTCAATGTCCTTAATATATTGATAATGGGTTGAGTGCAGAGGATCTTGTATTTGTCTATATGTATTTTGTGGTCACAGTCTCATTGCACCCCCGTCTAATGGTTTTATAATTAGTGGTGAGCACAAGTTTCCCTTGTTTGTTATAAGTCAGTCGAGTCCCATGAGAGAAAAGCTCAATATAATTCTGTGTCTCCAGTGGAAATGTTAGTGGCAATAGTGTGACATTTGTCATTACTCTTTAGTTGTGTTCCCTGCTCTGTGCCATTGTGGGGCCCCTGTGCTGGACTCATATATATATATATATATATAGTGAATAAAGTACCCCCTCTTGTAAAATATAAGGATAAGGATCATGGAACTCCGAGGTTACTTCTAATATCCTCATATTTTGCAACTGGGGGTACTTTATTTATTATAATACACAAGTTTCAGTGAGTCATATGACAGAAATGACATCAGAACTCACCGTTTATAACTGATGACATCAGAACTCACCGTTTATAAGGATATAATTTACAGGATATTCATGGCTTTTGTGTATTATATTTATTTATTCTCTTATAGATTGTTATCAATAGGAAACTGAGGGCAACGTCATTGAGCTAATGTCCCCCCAATACAGGCAGATACAATAGACTGTGTAGAACGTTTCCCAGAGAATAAACTGAATAGAATGAATGAGAGGAGACGAGAAAAGTAATGAAGGGCCCCCCAGTGGCCAATGAGGATATTGCAGATTCCCCAGTAACTGACAGTTTGACTCGTGGGGGGAATTCACAAAAGTGGACAGAGCCCATTTTTGGAGTAAAAGTGATGGTAAACTGGTGTCAAATACTTTCTCCTTATTCACAAACAGAAATCTGCCTAAATTCCGACTCAACCGCCTTTTTTACAGTAGGGGGTACATTATCCCTTATAATACATGAGTGATACTCAGAGTTCCCTGTATAACTCAGCCTGCAGCCTTGTGCCTTTATATGGTCACAGAACAACCCCTCAGTGACTTCTAATATCCTTATCATTTACAGTAGGGGGTACATTATCCCTTATAATACATGAGTGATACTCAGAGTTCCCTGTATAACTCAGCCTGCAGCCTTGTGTTTTTATATGGTCACAGACCCCTCAGTGACTTCTAATATCCTTATCATTTACAGTAGGGGTACACTATCCCTTATAATACATGAGTGATACTCAGAGTTCCCTGTATAACTCAGCCCGCAGCCTTGTGCCTTTATATGGTCACAGAACAACCCCTCAGTGACTTCTAATATCCTTATCATTTACAGTAGGGGGTACATTATCCCTTATAATACATGAGTGATACTCAGAGTTCCCTGTATAACTCAGCCTGCAGACTTGTGCCTTTATATGGTCACAGAACAACCCCTCAGTGACTTCTAATATCCTTATCATTTACAGTAGGGGGTACATTATCCCTTATAATACATAGGTTTTCGTTTTTGCAGAAACACAGTATTAATATACATTGGGGTCACATTGGAGTTGGGGGTCAGAGGTTCAGGTTGAAGCTGCATGAGATTATTTGTACCCCAGATAATAATCAACCCCAAAGCTTTTCCTATGCCCCAGTGAATTAACCCTGTAAGTTGCTGCTGGAGCTGCGGGTGCAGAGTGGAGTCAATGTGGCAGTGGCAGGAATATAAATCCGGCAGTTTCATTTGCCCCGCCCCCTCTCTCCGCACATTCCTGGCAGGATTCCTCTGGAGTCTCTCACTCAGTCTCTTCTCTGCGACCCCCTGGCTGGATGTGAGTGGGGGTCCCCCAAATCCCCTCCTGTCACTGACTCCCCAAATCCCTAGCAGACACTGAACCCCTGCCCTGCAGGATTCGGGCCAGTACATCTGCAATGCGTCCAATGAAGAAGACTACTCAGAGGTTTTCATAACCTTTGATGTGGAAAGTACGTGGTAGAATGTCTATTCTGTGAAATGTTCTGAATATTCACAGTATTGCTCATCAGATAGTCTAGAACCTTCCATGCTGGTAACAATGTTGACAAATATTGTTACTGGTCTGTTAAAGGAGAAGGAAAGGTAAAAACTAAGTAAGCTTTATCAGAAAGGTCCATCTAAATATACCAGTAAATCCTCAAAGTAATGTTGCTCTGAGTCCTCTGTCAAAACAAACATCACATTTCTTACCTTCTATTGTGTACTCATGGGCTTCTGTATCAGACTTCCTGCCTTCAGCTTAAACCTCATTGCCCTGGGCAAGAGCATGCTCAGTTTGCTCCTCTTCCCTCCCCTCCCTTCTCTGCTGTAATCTGAGCCCAGAGCAGGGAGAGACTCAGGCAGGAAGTGATGTCACACCATGTTAATACTGCAGCTCCTATTCTAAACAAACAGAGAGTTTCTAGAGCTTTTTACTCAGGTATGGTAAAACATTCTACAGAATAAATATAGTATTCTAGCTTGCACTATTGCAGCTAATCTATTGGCAATAAAATGCCTCCGTAGCTTTCCTTCTCCTTTAAAATAAATGTGATATGAAAGAATGTGTCTCCATCTTATCCTACTGTTACTATCTTGTCCCGCTGTCTCCACCTTGAGCTACTGTCTCCATCTTGCCCTACTGTCTCCATCTTGTCCTACTGTCTCCACCTTCTCCTGCTGTCTCCATCTTGTTCTATGGTCTCTTCCTTATCTTTTCCTGGTCCAATCATCTCTATCTTGTCCTATTGTCTCCACCTTGTGCAACTGTCTTTAAATTGGTCTGCTGTCTCCATCTTGTCCTACTGTCTCCATCTTGTCCTACTGTCTCCATCTTGTCCTACTGTCTCCATCTTGCCCTACTGTCTCCATCTTGTCCTACTGTCTACGTATTTTTTTAATGTCTCTTCCTTGTCCTGCCGTCTCCATTGTGTTATACTGACTGTTCCTTGGCCTACTGTCTCCATATTTGCTCTACTGTCTCCTTCTTGTCCTACTGTCTCCATATTGTTCTACTGTCTTCCTCTTGTCCTACTGTCTTTATCTTGCCCTACTGCCTCCCTCTTGTCCTACGTGTCCATTTTGTTTTACTGTCTCCATTTTGTCCTACTGTCTCCATCTTGCCCTACTGTCTCCTTCTTGTCCTACTGTCTCCATATTGTTCTACTGTCTTCCTCTTGTCCTACTGTCTCCATCTTGCCCTACTGTCTCCATCTTGCCCTACTGTCTCCCTCTTGTCCTACGTCTCCATTTTGCCCTACTGTCTTCATCTTGCCCTACTGTCTTCATCTTGTCCTACTGTCTCCATATTGTTCTACTGTCTTCCTCTTGTCCTACTGTCTCCATCTTGCCCTACTGTCTCCATCTTGCCCTACTGTCTCCCTCTTGTCCTACGTCTCCATTTTGTCCTACTGTCTCTCTCTTGTCCTACTGTCTCCATCTTACGTGTGTGAATTCAATTTGTTCTATTATCTCCACCTTATCCTACTGTCTATAAATTTTCCTACTGTCTCCACCTTGTGATGCTTTTCCACCACACTCTTTCTACTGTCTTTAAATTGTTAAATTGTCCTTTTGTCTCCACCTTGTCCTTCTGTCGTTAAATTGTTCTACTGTCTCAATCCTGTCCTACTATCTCCACCTTGTTCAGCTCTCATAATATTTCCCTACAATCTCTGTCTTGTTTTATTGTCTCCATATTTTTTGTTAAAAAAAATATATTTGTTGTGTAAATATAAAAACACAGCTCCAGTCTGCTAATGTTCTACAAATCTCCCCAGCACCACCGTATGCCACCAGCCTTCAGATTCAGTGTCTCTCCCACGGGACCTCCCCACTCAAGTTCCAATGGAGCAAAGTAAAGGGATCACTCCCAGACCTAGAGCCCTCCATATAAATCTGACCAAAGCAGCTGATACTGGAACCTACCGCTGTGTGGTCCGCAATAAAGTGGGAATGAGTGAGGCCTTTGCTCAAGTCAGTATTTTGGGTAAATATCCAAATACAAACAGGTTATTAATTTATAATTTGTAATGTCCAACTGATTAGGGCCACTGGGACCCTATTGTATATAAACCAGTCATTGTGCCCCTAGACAGTGTTCTAGCAGGGAAGGCAATGGCTTATCTTTGCACCAAAAACCCAATATTCTGTCTCTTTATTCAGCTCCATTTGCTCTCAGAGTTTCGCCCCTAATTGACACACAGCCCATAAGTGGAACAGCAGAGTTTACCATTGGAGACCCCCAGGCCCGGATCTAGTGGTTAAAGAAGGAGGCCAGTTACCAGCGGGACATCAGGTACAAGGAGGAGTGTTACGCTAAATGGAACAGTGGAGTTGGCTTGGTAATTCTAGACCATAATGAAGTAGTAATGTGCTTATTGATAAAGACCCCCTGTGTTGTCTTTAGAATGGGGAGGGGGGTAATTTCTTGTGTTGCCATAGCATGAACCACAAGCTGTGAGCTCCACCTGGCCCCTTCCTGCTAATCCTGCTCATTGGATGTGTTTATTATAGGATCTTACTTATAATAAATAATGTTTCTGCTCGCCATAGAATCCCCAACCTGGAATTTGGCAATGAAGGGACGTGCCGTGTAGCCAGCCGCTTTGGGCAAGCACAGGAGAACGTCAAACTAGTTCTTCAAGCTAAAATAGTGCCAGGGGTTCCTACTTACCCCCTCTAGACACAATAGTGATTGGGCACAACATGGCACCTACTACATCTCTTGTTTGTTCCCATCACAGCTTTGCCCAAAGGGAGGATTAATATTCACATCTCCGTGCAGACAGTGTTGGCTGGAATTCTGTGGAGTTTGATTGTCTTGCCCTTGGAGACCCTCAAGCAAAGGTGTAATGGAGTAAGGTGGGCTGCCGCTTGCCTGCTGATGCTGTGATTAGTGGTGGCACTCTAAGGTTTGAGCAAGTGAAACAGTCAGACGCTGGCCAGTACCAATGTACAGCAGCCAATGATGTTGGAGAGGTGCAATCTCATGTCATTCAATGTAAGTACAGTGTACTATTGACATTATGGGTCACACATTACATGATGCTGAAGAACTAGGGGGTCCAAACAGAGTGATGGAGACAGTAGGACAAGATGGAGACAGTAGGGCAAAATGGAGACAGTAGGGACAAGGTGGAAACAGTAGGACAAGATGGTGACAGTAGGACAAGACAAAAACAATAGGGCAAATGGAGACAGTAGGGCAAGATGGAGACAGTAGGACAAGATGGAGACAGTAGGACAAGATGGAGACAGTAGGACAAGATGGAGACAGTAGGGCAAGATGGAAACAGTAGAAGAAGATGGAGACAGTAGGGCAAGATGGAGACAGTAGGACAAGATGGAGACAGTAGGGCAAGATGGAAACAGTAGAAGAAGATGGAGACAGTAGGGCAAGATGGAGACAGTAGGACAAGATGGAGACAGTAGGGCAAGATGGAAACAGTAGAACAAGATGGAGACAGTAGGACAAGATGGAGACCGTAGGGCAAGATGGAGGCAGTAGGACAAGATGGAGACAGTAGGACAAGATGGAGACAGTAGGGCAAGATGGAGACAGTAGTACAAGATGGAGACAGTAGGGCAAGATGGAAACAGTAGAACAAGATGGAGACAGTAGGACAAGATGGAGACCGTAGGGCAAGATGGAGACAGTAGGACAAGATGGAGACAGTAGGGCAGCATGGTGACAGTAGGACAAGACAAAAACAATAGGACAAAATGGAGACAGTAGGGCAAGATGGACAACAGGATTCTATGACAACAGGATTCTTAAACCGTACTCATTAAAGGAGAAGGAAAGGTTAAAAGTAAGTAAGCCTTATCAGAAGGGTCCATCTAAATATACCAGTAACCCCCAAAGTAATGTTGCTCTGAGTCCTGAGTCAAAAGAAACAGCACATTTCTTTCCTTCTATTGTGTACTCATGGGCTTCTGTATCAGACTTCCTGCCTTCAGCTTAAACCTCATTGCCCTGGGCAAGAGCATGCTCAGTTTGCTCCTCTCCCCTCCCCTCCCTTCTCTGCTGTAATCTGAGCCCAGAGCAGGGAGAGACTCAGGCAGGAAGTGATGTCACACCATGTTAATACTGCAGCTGCTATCCTAAACAAACAGAGAGTTTCTAGAGCTTTTTACTCCGGTATGGTAAAACATTCTACAGAATAAATATAGTGTTATAGCTTGTACTATTGCAGCTAATCTATTGGCAATAAAATGCCTCCGTAGCTTTCCTTCTCAAACAATTCTTTTTTTTGTTAATGTTCTACAGCTCTTTTTCACTAACTGCTTCCAACGAGCGCATCTCTGTGCCAGGCAATGGGTTCCATCTGGAGACCAGGAAGGAGAAGACCTGCTATGGAGCCTTCTTGCCTTAGAATAGACAATAAGATCCATCTTTTGAATTTCCTCATAGCTGTTCTGATTGGACAGGGCAGAAAATCCGTTTGTCCAAAGATGTCCATGTATCTTCTTGTAGAGTCTAAACAAACAAAGCCAACTATTGGACACAGACATTAGAGACGATGCCTTCCAGTTGTTTCTTGGAGGACAGAAAAACACGTGGGTTGGTTTTAGAATAAGCTGGAGAGCATCTGACTTGGTCCCTAAAATTGGACAGGGCCATTGGAGAAAAATGTTGATTAAAGCAAAAAGCACATTGTGTGAAACAATGAGATACTTTTAATATGTACATAAGGGATATCCAACCTGAGGAACCCCATCTGTTCTTTCTATGCCCAAGGTCACCATTCCTCTGACATCATCCCTTGGGGGGCTAGTGAACCACAGGTACAGTTAGGTGGGAGGAGGGTTATCACTGGACTTTACAGTTGCCTCTTTTCCCCCAGCCCCCCCATGTAGGTATGGAATCTACTTCCATTATAGTTTCACCACTGGTTATGACCTTGTCTGTGCCTCAAATGCAATGTCCCCTCTGCTCTCCATGGGGCTAATTTGGGTACAGAGTTAGGGACAAAATATTTATGTTGTTCCTTTAAATTCACCAGACAAACATATTTTAAGGCAAATTCGATTCTAGGGCTTTCTGTAGAGCAAGGTCTGTTATAGTCTTTGCGGTTAACCTTTGCCTTCAGCTCATCACTATGGCTGGGTGTCTCTCTCCAACTCCATGGGGAACTGTCCACAGTAAGTGAAACAGGGGTCTACCTGCAGTTTTTGGGGGCAGTTGTATGTATCTACATGTATGAACTTATTAGGGATGCACCGAATCCACTTTTTTGGATTCGGCCGAACCCCCGAATCCTTCGTGAAAGATTCGGCCGAATACCGAACCGAACCCTAATTTGCATATGCAAATTAGGGGTGGTAAGGGGAAAACATTTTTTACTTCCTTGTTTTCTGACAAAAAGTCATGCAATTTCACTCCCGCCCCCCTTATTTGCATATGCAAATTAGGATTCGGATTCGGTTCGGCTGGGCAGAAGGATTCGGCCGAATCCGAATCCTGCTGAAAAAGGCCGAATCCTGGCCGAATCCCGAACCGAATCCTGGATTCGGTGCAACCCTAGAACTTATATCATGGCTGTACCTGCAGCCTCCAGCCCTGCTGTGGAGCACTTACCCCCTGCTACTTACAGAAATTCTGGCTAATTCTTTTCTCTTTTGTTACCTCCATGATTTCCACTCATTTTATTTGGACCAATAAATACAAAAGAAAACTCGCTGGAAGCTTCCATTGTCTGACTGCCCCTTCCCTCCCGGGCAGAATAATTTCTCCCACTTTTCTTCCGTCGGCCATTGTGCGTCTCTTGGGACAGAAATAAGTCAAGAGTCTCGCTAGGCTGTGGCTACAATGAGGTAGAACTTGATAGACACCATGGTCCTCCTCAGTAGTGAGGCTGTAGTGTTTAGATGCCACCAAAGGTGGTGAGGTCCTGGCAGTAGGGCCTGGCATGGAACTAGCCCCTCACACGGGCACAGTCGTGGCTGCATTCTGTGGGGTCACTTTCCCAGGTCGGCTCTTTTCTTTAAAGGTGCAGCTGCGGGTGCAGAGGTGACAGGAGGCGCAGAAGGAGTTGCAGCCGGGGATGAACCGACAGGCGCTGATTCTCCATATGAACCAACCAGGGGACCAGCAGCAGCAAAACAGCAAAGCCACTGCCACCAGCAGTCCCAGAATCACATACAGGTAGAGGAGGGAGGTGTACGACTTACTCTCTGTAACACAAGAAATCATTAGACACTCGTATGAATAAATAGGATGAGCAAAATAATCAGTTGCCATGAAAAATGGCGCAGGGCAATTAATATGCAATAGCCCTAGCTCTGAGCAAGCTTATTCCAAGCTTATTCCATGAGGGCAGAAAAAATTGCCATAATTCCACCAGGTTCCACCTTAAACAACTTTCCTGTTCTCCAACTGGATTTGATGTTACTAGAACTGCCCGTGATGCTGCCAACCCAGTGGTTCAGTAGGTAAATGGCCTGTTGGGAACCAGAGGGTACATTGTTCTAGTTCCCTTTTTATTTGGGGTGTCAACCCCAGCCAACCCCTCATCTCTAGTGCTGCTATTTAGATATGAAACCCCGTCACAAGACTTTTTGGGCCTTTAATGTAGAGATAGACATAAAATCAATTGGTTCTGGTACCTCCGGCTGTGCCATGTGGATAGGCAATATCTGGATGAAGAAGTTGATGGTTCCCAGTGGTGCCGTAGCTTAAATTCAACGTTGTTTCCTCAAACATTTTCAAGCCGACTGTAGGGGTGGCCATTATTTCCCCCAAGTTCCACGTCCCAGTGTCACCTAAGGGGGAAGGAATAGATAGAAAGTCAATGATTGGACCATGGTCGATTTGGGACAAAGATCAGTGTCTGTTTTGGCATAGAACCAACAGGGTCCGGGGGAGAATAATAATAATATTGGTTGGACACAGTCAGACATGGATCTCAGGAATGGTTCCCAGAAGATGTTTATGGTTTTATGTGGCCCTGGGGCAAAAAGAAGAATTGTGTCTCGACTCTGGTCCCCCAACTGCACAAGACTATTTTGACCTAGTTAATGTTCTTTAATTCCAACAGGACAGATAACAGCAGGATAATAGGGGGAAAAGAAACCTTTGCTGGTGCCCTGCTTATCTGCTGAGATGGGGGTACAGCTCGCCGGGGCATTAGGGGACTGGTCACTCCCATCCCCACAATTGTCTATGTTCTTAGAGTCACAGACCAGGCTGGACTGCATTTGCCATTATGACAGTGGAAGTGCGGCTCAGATCTGCACTCATTGCTCTTCAACCCTATAAATGAGATTTATTACAGAATCTTTGCTTAAACTGACCACTGTGTCCTGTTTCTGGGCTGCTCTCTTTCCCATGGTCAGACAACCCCTGGGTAAGGCAATCCAATCTCCCCCAGTACTTCTCTTGGTATAGAAGAAGCTCTGATTCTCTGTCGTGCTCCTAGACTGTACTCATTCCCATGGCCAAGCAGGGGCATTTGCCTTGGACCCAACTGAGGAAACCTGCTGAATGATTCACATTGTATTGGCCATCACTTCTATAAGAATTGTACAGCATGTTGGCTATCAGATCATATTACGTAGCTTTTCTTGGCATATGAGATTACAAAATTGGGAAACCCCAACCATCCAGCTCTTTATTCCTGCCTGACCATTGAAGAACAGCCCAGGAGCAGGAATTATACAGAATCAGAACTCCTTACTTGGGTAAGTACTGGGGGGAGATTGGATTCACTTACCCAGGGGGAGGTTCCTGTCTGACCATGGGAAAGAGAGCAGCCCAGGAGCAGGAAGTACAGAGAATCAGAGCTCTGTACCTGGGTAAGTACTGGGGGAGATTGGATTCACTTACCCAGGGGGAGGTTCCTGTCTGACCATGGGAAAGAGAACAGCCCAGGAGCAGGAGGTACAGAGAATCAGAGCTCTGTACCTGGGTAAGTACTGGGGGAGATTGGATTCACTTACCCAGGGGGAAGTTCCTGTCTGACCATGGGAAAGAGAACAGCCCAGGAGCAGGAAGTACAGAGAATCAGAGCTCTGTACCTGGGTAAGTACTGGGGGAGATTGGATTCACTTACCCAAGGGGAGGTTCCTGTCTGACCTTAGGAAAGAGAACAGCCCAGGAGCAGGAAGTACAGAGAATCAGAGCTCTGTACCTGGGTAAGTACTGGGGGAGATTGGATTCACTTACCCAGGGGGAGGTTCCTGTCTGACCATGGGAAAGAGAACAGCCCAGGAGCAGGAAGTACAGAGAATCAGAGCTCTGTACCTGGGTAAGTACTGGGGGAGATTGGATTCACTTACCCAGGGGGAGGTTCCTGTCTGACCATGGGAAAGAGAACAGCCCAGGAGCAGGAGGTACAGAGAATCAGAGCTCTGTACCTGGGTAAGTACTGGGGGAGATTGGATTCACTTACCCAGGGGAGGTTCCTGTCTGACCATGGGAAAGAGAACAGCCCAGGAGCAGGAAGTACAGAGAATCAGAGCTCTGTACCTGGGTAAGTACTGGGGGAGATTGGATTCACTTACCCAGGGGGAGGTTCCTGTCTGACCTTAGGAAAGAGAACAGCCCAGGAGCAGGAAGTACAGAGAATCAGAGCTCTGTACCTGGGTAAGTACTGGGGGAGATTGGATTCACTTACCCAGGGGGAGGTTCCTGTCTGACCATGGGAAAGAGAACAGCCCAGGAGCAGGAAGTACAGAGAATCAGAGCTCTGTACCTGGGTAAGTACTGGGGGAGATTGGATTCACTTACCCAGGGGGAGGTTCCTGTCTGACCATGGGAAAGAGAACAGCCCAGGAGCAGGAAGTACAGAGAATCAGAGCTCTGTACCTGGGTAAGTACTGGGAGAGATTCACTTACCCAGGGGGAGGTTCCTGAGTACAGATAAAGAGCAACAAGTACATAGAATCAAGGCTTTGATTTAAGGTAAATGTAGGGGTAGGTGTGGGATTAAATTCCCCTATCCAGAGAGGACTCCTAAAGCATGAACATTTCTCTAGAGACATAGGGGTATATTTATCAAAGAGTGAAGTCCGCTAGAATGAAATACCGCCTCTCTCCATTCATTTTTATGGGATCTTTAAAGGCGTATTTATCAATGGGTGAAAGTTCACCATTTGATAAATACATCTTTAGAAATCCCATAGAAATGAAAAGAGATAGGCGGTATGGTGGACCGTGGCACTCTTTGATAATTATTTGATAAATATACCCCATTATCTGTATTTTCTAGAGAATATCTGCTGGCTCTGGGTATTCCAGAAGGTTGACATTCTGCTGGGCTACAACAGTCAACGTCTAATAGAAAGATCTAGGGGGGCAAGTGGCAACATTTCTGACTAAAGGTCACTAGGGTAAGTCACATCTAGTAGAAGTAGATCTAGAGCAACTGGACTTGTTGAGTTATCCTCTCCAGTGATTACTCAGCAAGTCCAATTGCTCTAGATTTACTTCTAGATACACCATGACTTGGATCAATCAAAAGCTTCATAGACATAGAGCAGCCAGATGTCCTCACTGTCATTACTGTACCTATTCTGAAAGAGGTGAAGTCGCCCACAAAGTCCACTCTTGGCTGTTGACCTCTGGTGACAAGTCTCAAGGTCAGGAAGTTTCCAGTAGAGAGGATGGGTCTCGGGATGGTCTTCCCACAAAGAGGAGTCCCTAATGGCTCAGAATTCAGGTCTTTTCCATCATAGAACTGAACATAGGACCCAGAATTACATGGATCATACTGAATTCCCTGTCCTGACCCAGTTGCTTTTTTTTCCTCTGGAACTGAAGAACCTCGGGCACTATTGTTAGTTACTGGACCAGATGCCTCATTTTGGGTATTGGACATGCGTAGGAGGCTGTAGACCAGGAAAAATCGGAACTGGAACTGAACCTTGTCCTTCAGAGCGGAGGCTTGCATGGTCAGTTGGCAGTCCGTCCCCATGGAGACAAAGTAATATTTCCTCGACTCGCTGTGGGAGTTAATGATCATTCCATCCCCTCTGACTGTTTGGCCGCAGAAGTCCACCAGGTTTACTATGGAGGAGAGACAGTTAGGGACCCTGATATTGGTTAGTTGGACACGGAATGCAACATAGTGTTTTAAGGGTCCATCATCGTATCCAGGAGTAGTTCCACAACTGCTTTTGTTCACAAACCATTGGTCACCTGAGCTGGCCTTCATTCTGCTGTCAATTAACCTCAAGTTACAAGTCATTATGACCAATCAGATTGTGTCATCACAAAATTCCTCAGTAGAGGGTGTTGAGCTTTTTTATATAGTCTATTTGCCTGCAAACCTGATTGGCTTTCTGGTCAATGTTCACAATGGGGTAACTACAACTAACCAAACACCCCTCCCCCCAAATCTTCAAGAGGCTCAATGTGCACCCTCAACTGTGCATCATACACCACCCTATATATATACAGGTCTGCCATCATACTATTAAGTTAGCAGGGCCTCTGGTATAAGTCCTTGGGAACCTGGGTCCCTTGGGTGGTAGAATGTGACCCCAATTATATAAAATGCCCCATGCACACATTCCTATTGCTGCCCCTGATCAGCCCCATTTGTTGCCCAAGAATGTGCCTTTATCCATCTCTTGCCTCTGCCCCAAAGTCTCCAACTGGACCCCCTCTACCCCACTGATGGTGGCCCAGTATACATATATATTCTAGTAGTAGAGCTTCATGGGGTTCCTTGGCTTTTGTGTTTCATTGTTTTTTCCTAATTGGATACGAAAGAATTGGGACCCACAGATCCCTTGTTTTGGGGGGTCAGTTTTCTACAGTAAATCCTCTGTGACTCACAAGGAAATGGCCATTTGGGAGATTTACACCAGAGAACCCACATCTATAGGATCCCAAGTGAAAACCATGTAAAATCACCTATACTGATGCCTTCAATGGAGACCCCTCCTATGGAAGAGCAGAAAGTAGGACAGGGATGAGCAAAGGGTTGACCTTGAACTCAGGGGGCTTCTCAAGATCCCACTTCTCCTATCATTAACCCTATCAATTATCCCTATTTGTTAATTATCATCTCTGACCCAATTTCAGGTGAATGGGCTGGAAGATTCTTGGCACAACAGCACTTGCCCCTCCCCTGCCCTCGTTTAGGTTTATCACCATCTGGAACTGAGACTAAACGATCCCGAGATTTACAGCCCCCCAACTTTTACAACCTCTGTCTCCAGGGGGACGGGGCTGCTGGAATCCCTGCGTCTCATGTGAGAACATACTCGGTCCCTCCGGGAGATGAATGGCCCCCGATGAGCTCATAATGTGGCTCCAACTGCCCCGGACAAAAGAAATGATAATTGAAAGAGAAAAGGAAGGAGATCCGAGCGGGTCAGTGGGACAGGAATAAATGTGTTTGTACAGGGAGAGAATGTGGGAGAAGCCCCATTGGCTCATAGTAAACAAATGTGACATGTGAAGCCCCTTTAAGGGGTTGATTAATAAATGGCAGTGACGAGCTGTTTAACGTCAGCTCTATATTTATACTGAGGATTAATCCCGGGGACAAATGTATTTTATATTAAGTCCCTAAATTCCAAGTCCTCTGCGGAGTGTGATGCCCATAATAAAGCTCAAGGCTAAAGGGAGGTTACTCCTTTTTCTCAATCAACCCCCCCCCCCAGCACTTTTTTTGGAGTCAAAAGACATAAACCTGACCTTGAAAATTCATCCCCAGAAAGTAAAACGAGTATTGAGCCCTCAGATGGAGGGGTCACAGGAGGGAGTATTGTAGGTAAATAATGGGCGAGTAGGAAGGTACAGTCTCTATACCCACAGAATGAATGAAAAACCCTGTTACACCCCAAATTGCCCAAGTTCCAGAATGTGACGAATCCTTTGATTTTCATCCCACAATCAATGACAATTGCACTGGCCCTAAAGAAGAGGGGCTCACAGCTCTGGGGGGAGCACAGGACAGGTTGTTTCTTGCCAGAAGGGTTGTACCATGGGCATAAGCACCAATTCGTTTGGTGGAAAAACAGAGTTGGCAACAGTTGGAAAAGAGACAGTAGGACAAGAGGGCCAGTGATATGAGTCAATAGGGCAGATAATGACAAGAAGAAGACAATAGGGCAGGTTAGACACAGTGGAACAAAATGGAGACAGTAGGACAAGATGGAGACAGTAGGACAAGATGGAGACAGTAGGGCAAGATGGAGACAGTAGGGCAAGATGGAGACAGTAGGACAAGATGGAGACAGTAAGACAAGATGGAGACAGTAGGACAAGATGGAGACAGTAGGGCAAGATGGAGACAGTAGGACAAGATGGAGACAGTAGGACAAGATGGAGACAGTAAGACAAGATGGAGACAGTAGGACAAGATGGAGACAGTAGGGCAAGATGGAGACAGTAGGACAAGATGGAGACAGTAGGACAAGATGGAGACAGTAGGACAAGATGGAGACAGTAAGACAAGATGGAGACAGTAGGACAAGATGGAGACAGTAGGGCAAGATGGAGACAGTAGGACAAGATGGAGACAGTAGGACAAGATGGAGACAGTAGGACAAGATGGAGACAGTAGGGCAAGATGGAGACAGTAGGACAAGATGGAGACAGTAAGACAAGATAGAGACAGTATAGCAAGATGGAGACATTAGGACACTTTAGAGACAGTAGGGCAAGATGGAGACAGTTGGACAAGATGGAGACAGTAGGACAAGATGGAGACAGGATAAGATGGAGACAGTTGGACAAGACAGAGTGATCAAGAACATTAGAGGGCAGCATAGGGTAGGGGTATTAGTGTGACCAACTGCCAAACAGAAAGTGTGGGGTGGATGACGGTAAAAAAAAAGCAAAAGGTTTTTTTTTAACAAAACTCTGTAACTTAGAGAATTAACGTAAGAGAATTTTAGTGCTTGGTTTTGGGCCAGGCTTGTGGATGAAATTGCCAGGGCTGGACCCAGTCTCTTTTAAGATGCTAATGTCCTGTTATAAATGGGCAGCAGCAGAGAAGAACAGCAGCCAAAAAGAGAGAGAAAGAAAATAAGGGAATACAATAACACTCTCATTAAAATAATAATGTTTATCTAATGAATATATTATGTTTCTAACGTTAGACCTGAGGGGGTGAAAATGGGTAAGAATGGGTTACCAGGAATAGCAAAAATACATTAAAACAACATGGAGACAGTAGGACAAGATGGAGACAGTAGGTCAAGATGGAGACAGTAGGACAAGATGGAGACAGTAGGACAAGATGGAGACAGTAGGGCAAGATGGAGACAGTAGGGCAAGATGGAGACAGTAGGGCAAGATGGAGACAGTAGGGCAAGATGGAGACAGTAGGACAAGATGGAGACAGTAGGGCAAGATGGAGACAGTAGGACAAGATGGAGAGAGTAGGACAAGATGGAGACAGTAGGACAAGATGGAGACAGTAGGACAAGATGGAGACAGTAGGACAAGATGGAGACAATAGGACAAGATGGAGACAGTAGGACAAGATGGAGACAGTAGGACAAGATGGAGAGAGTAGGACAAGATGGAGACAGTAGGACAAGATGGAGAGAGTAGGACAAGATGGAGACAATAGGACAAGATGGAGACAGTAGGACAAGATGGAGACAGTAGGACAAGATGGAGACAGTAGGGCAAGATGGAGACAGTAGGACAAGATGGAGACAGTAGGACAAGATGGAGACAGTAGGACAAGATGGAGACAGTAGGACAAGATGGAGACAGTAGGACAAGATGGAGACAGTAGGACAAGATGGAGACAATAGGACAAGATGGAGACAGTAGGACAAGATGGAGAGAGTAGGACAAGATGGAGACAGTAGGACAAGATGGAGAGAGTAGGACAAGATGGAGACAATAGGACAAGATGGAGACAGTAGGACAAGATGGAGACAGTAGGACAAGATGGAGACAGTAGGGCAAGATGGAGACAGTAGGACAAGATGGAGACAGTAGGACAAGATGGAGAGAGTAGGACAAGATGGAGACAGTAGGACAAGATGGAGAGAGTAGGGCAATGTGATAAATAAATAAAACAGTGTTACTTAAGCTGCAGCCCTTAATTTACTGAGACCAATGAAACAGAAGTATTAGTGGAGTATTAGTGGAGTATAAGTGGAGTACTAGTGTAGAACTGTTGGCCAGTTGGGTGGGAAGCTCAAGCAGAACCATTTGAAATAAAGGGAAACGGTTCAAAACAAATCCTTCAACAAGAAGATATTGGTTTGGGACTGGCAAATTAATTCCTATGAGCAGAAGTGATACAGTACTCGCTACTGATGTGGGACAACACTATGGCATAAGCACTTACAGTATATGTGGGAAACACAAATGTTGAGGGGTGGGTAAAAGAGTTCAAGCCAGGCACATAAGTAAAGGAAATCCCACCAATGACTCTTTTGTGAGAAAACAGTTCAACATGGGCAAGTCATTGAATTGTGGGGCATTAGGTGAGTTGAGCAGCGCAGGTGGGGCAGTTATGTAACTAACCAATGACAAGCTGGAAGCTGTTACATTTCTTTGCCTTCTGAGGGAATAAATAGAGTTCAGTGACTAATTTTACTCTCAGAATAAAGCAGTTCAGCAGCACAGAGAAGCCCAGTAAGGTGAGGCCTTATATAAGTGGGGCCTGACATCTGCCCTCACATTATACAACTCTTATATCAGCGGCTCGAGCAGGAACAGCCCACAGCAAACAGACTGACCGACTGGCAGATAATAGACGACAGAAAGTGGCCTTTGTGAGGGAAATGAGAGGGGCACGTGCCCGGGGTCCATTCAGCTCCGATAAAAGCAATGCCCCGCGGGACGGTCTCTGGGCCATTATAGGAGATTAATCTCCATATTTGTGACTCGCCTGTTGATTCCACTAGAGGATAATGTAAAAAAGCAGCCGACCCTTTCTTAAAACAATCCACTGTATCTGCCTCCACCTCCTCTACCCCATTAACCCTGTCCCTCCCATTCTCATCTGTTGTTGCTCCTGCAACTCTGCCAACCAGATACACAATAACAGTCGCCGATGTTGCTGAACTACAACGCCCAGAATTCCTCAACTACATGCTGGGAGCTGTAGTCCACCAACATCAGGGGCCCCAAGTTTATAAAAGAGCGAATGTAAATAACAGACACATAATTAATTGGCATTGGGTATCAGTGGTACTGGCTGGGGGGCAACTCTAATCACTGTGTTTCTGTGCCCCCCATAGGCTTAAACAGGAGAAATGACCCTGATCCTGATGTACAATATTTATACAGTTACGGAGAGCTTTATCCCTAAAGATTGTAAGCTCTTGTCCCCAGAACTCTCTTCTTTCTATTTTCTTGCCTGTATTGCCCCCTAGATGTATTATTGGAGGGAGTCATTCCTGGGATGGGGAATGGGGCATTTGTTTAGTAACCTGAGGCTGACCTGTTGCCTCCAGCTGTACTACAACTCCCAGCATGCCCTTTGCTGACAGGCGGAAGTCAATGTTTATTAAGGGGGTATTGACCTTTAAATTAACAATTTAACAATTTGAGATTGGTTTTCATTTTTTATTATTTGTGGTTTTTGAGTTATTTAGCTTTTTATTCAGCAGCTCTCCAGTTTGCAATTGCAGCCATCTGGTTACTAGGGTCCAAATTCCCCTAGCAACCATGCACTGATGTGAACAAGAGACTGGAATATGAATAGGAGAGGCCTGAATAGAAAGATGAGGAATAAAAAGTAACAATAACAATACATTTGTAGCCTTACAGAGCATTTGTTTTTAGATGGAGCCATTTGATCGCTGGAAAGAGTCAAGAGACGACAAATCATTCAAAAACAGTAAAAAAAGAAATAATAAAGACCAATTGAGAAGTTGCTTAGGGTTGACCATTCTATAAGATACTGAAAGTTAACTTAAATTTAAACCTCCCCTTTAATATTCCTGCCCCTGGTGTGGCTGATCTCCTGCCTTTGCCCCAGGAATACACATAAGGATATACAGTACATTATACAGAATAATGTGTAGGGTCCCCAGCTGATAGAACTGAGTGCAAGCTCCTCTCAGTAACAGACAAAGCCCCATATGTTACTTACCTGTCTCTAGGGACCGGGCCGCCAGGACCATAAAGCTCAGCAAGACAAAGACGTGTGGCAGAAAACAGCTCCGGGTGCTGGGGCCCATATTTAGATTGCAGTGGGTGCTGGTGCCCATATTTAGATTGCGGTGGGTGCTGGTGCCCATATTTAGATTGCAGTGGGTGCTGGGGCCCATATTTAGATTGCGGTGGGTGCTGGGGCCCATATTTAGATTGCGGTGGGTGCTGGGGCCCATATTTAGATTGCAGTGGGTGCTGGGGCCCATATTTAGATTGCGGTGGGTGCTGGTGCAAGGAAGGTGTCCTTGAGTCCGTGTGTAAGATCTGTGGCCCCAGACAGAGCCCTCACTACACAAACTCCCAGGGGCCCCAGGAGGCAGGCGGAGCTCAGTCCAGTTATTTGATGAGGCTTTTGTGTTTTTCCCTTTGAGCACAATGAGTCCCGGCCGCTGCCTTTTGTTTGGGGCTAAGACTGTTTTATGGCCGGGCAATGTGTCACTTGGTCGCTATGGTAACGGTGGGAATGCCCCAGCGCAGGAGGCTAAGGAGACTGATAAAATGTGCACCCCCATCCCATCCTGCTGTGATCCCCAACCCTTGCCTATTGGATGAGAAAGAGCCCAAAGGGGATCCACATGCCCCATTACATTCCTCTGCCCCCCCCATACTGCCCCCCAATCATGTGCTCTGAACTGCCCTGCCAGGGGCCTAAGGGGCAATTGCCAGCAACCCCCTATAATATAACTACATGTTACTTCCCAGTGTCCAACTAATCACTGTACTCCATTGCTAGGGTGCTAAGGGGTTAACCTGACCAGCCACTGTATTGGATGGCTTGGGGGCTCAAGGGTTAAGTGGTCATTGTATAGGAACTGTAGGGGAAATAAGGGGTTAAGGTCCAACCAAGGGTGATTGGATTGGTGAGATGCTAAAGGGTTAAGTGGCACCACTAAGAAAGAGGGGAGAGTGAAATCCTAATGCCGGGAGATCCTGTACGTGATGATAAACTGCACTACATTTCCCAGCATCCCCTGACAAGCGTTGTTATAAAGGACTGATACACTGCAGAGTATTGCACCAAGTAACACATCATCAGGGGGCAGAACTAACCGTAGCCAATCAGAGCGCTAGAATGTTCACACTGGAGCCAATAGCAAGAGCACGGCTATTATATATAACACAGGCCCCTTCTATTCACATACTGAACATCCACTTACTCAAGGGCCACAACCGCCAGTGATCCCAGGGTCACATGACTGGGGCATATCTGGGGAGTGGCCATTTACAGCTGGAGGATGACTTTGCCTTTAATGGTCTCTCCGTGCAGGAGGTTGTGGCCTATTTACTAAATGGCCAGATAATCACATTGTAGCCAAGAGCTGCACAAGCCCCGCCCAGAGTTAAAGGCCCCCAACGGGGGATTCTGAAGGGTGAAAGGACAATTAGGCCCTTCAACCACATGGGGGGGTTGTTATTGGGGTATTTTAGTGTTTATGGGTTTAAATATAGTGGTATGGTCCGAAGGGCTTTGATTGGTCCAAAGGGAGTGTGAGGAGAGTGGCGGGAAAATAAAGGTATAAATAGAGGAGGGGATTATAACCTGTTGTTTCCTCAGCAGCGTCTGGAGAGAGGTTCAAATATTAATTGATGTTTTGTGAAATACGATGAGAGAGAGTTTTAAAAAAAAATGAAAAAAAAAAATGAATTATTGTCGCAGCTGGAGGAAAGTGAAGAGAACATTTAGTCAGTTATCCCATGACTAGGGAATTAAAGACTATATAGGCAGCCTGCTGGGTTAAGAGCAGGGGTTGGCTAAGGGGTTAAAAATATATGATATTATTACATGGTTATGTGTTAATTCAGTTATTGAATTAAATAAAGCTGCGGCCTGTCTCCATCCTAATTACTTGTATGTTGTTTTTATTTAAATCTTACAACCTCCCTCTACCATGTAAAATCCTCAGCGTCGGACTGGGACACCCAGTGTCGGACTGGCCCGGCGGGAAACCGGGAAAAAACCTGGTGGGCCCCGACCCTTAATGGGCCCCCGCCGGGCCAGACCCCTCTCCCGACCATTTTGTTAAAAAAAAAAGATTTCTTTAGGCACCGCGCTGCGCCATCTGCGCATGCGCGCAGCAACATACAGAGCTCTGAGCGGCGCCTTTCAAGAAGGAGCGTCGAGCCATGCCGTCACGCAGGTGTGCAGTGCGCATCACGGTAGGGGGTCGAGGGGGTCGGGGGGCCCTGGACAGTAGTCCCGGTGGGCCCCGGGCCCCCCAGTCCGACCCTGGGGACACCAGGGGCCCCCCAAAAACTTCAGACCAGGGGCCCCTCTCAGTATTATTATTATTCTTCCTCACTCAACCTCTATTCTCCTGTCTCTTTCAGTTATACAGACTACAATCTATTATTCCATCTATTTAGTCTCTTTGTTCTCATAGAAATAGGGAATGACCATGAAATAGACCAAATGTTTATCAGCCTGAGGGGCCACTGACACCTGGGCCCCCCCCGGGAGTTTTCCTGGTCTCCCTGTGGGTCAGTCTGACGCTGTTTTACACTGGGATTAGTGATTCTCTATTGGGTGGTTGGACTGTGAGTGGGACTAATACAGGACTAATAGTCTCTTCATGTATCAGATGATTCGTATTGTCTCTGTGGCTCCGTTAGGTCAGAAGTTGTGGATAGAAGAGAAGATACTGAGCGATGATTCAGCCGCTCTGGGGAATCCAGGGATTCGCTTGTACAGGAATGATTTGTATTGAGTCAGACACATAATGAGTCAATGAATTAGTGTCCTATCCTATATAATAACGTCCTATATAATAATATCCTATATAATAACGTCCTATATAATAATATCCTATATAATAATATCCTATATAATAATATCCTATATAATAACGTCCTATATAATAATATCCTATATAATAACATCCAAGTGTCTCTGCTCCCAGTCCCCGTGTCCGTGGAAATGCGTTATTGCGCATGTGCCCCACGGGTCCGAAGTCTCGCGAGAGCTTGCTGCAGCCCAGCCGGCGCCGCCATCTTGATTTTACTGACGCGGGTCACCATGGGCGGATCTTCGTTAAGGCTTGGGGAGGCTAAGCCTCCCCAAAATCTGCCAGAGAACTTGGAAAAAATAAAAGATAAGAAAAAAATAGTTACGTTTATAACCTTTACACTACAGGTTTGAGCAATAGCAGAAAAAAAATCTAAAAGCCTCCTATTGGTTGTTGTGATGTCACGTACGTTACGTATGCGTTATTTGTGGCGAGTACAAGACGAGCAGTGTCCACGAACACTGGGGGTACAAGAATTTTGAAGTGTGAGCAGATCGAGCCGGCAGCTCCTGAATGTGGACTTTGTACATCGCCTGCTATGTGAGCTCCCAAAAGTGTCAGTGCCCTGTACAAGAGTCTGAGAGTCTCCAATAAATCTTCCATTTCAAGGCTGAGAGGCTCCTTTAGTTCTTAGAGAGGGTCAGGGGCGTAACTATAGAGGGAGCAGACCCTGCGGCTGCAGGGGGGCCCAGGAGGTATAGGGGTCCCACGAGGCCTAATTCATATACAATTTCAATAAATATTGGAGAAACAAGTCAACCTCTAAACATTTTGGGGGCCTGAAAAATAATTTGCTGTGGGGCCCAGTAATATCTAGTTACGCCACTGGGGATCACATTCATTTCTGGCAGCCATTGACTTGGGCTGGGGGGGTCGGAGACTCTCTGAGGAACGGACTCCTGGACGGGCCACTGACACTAAAGCAAATATTCCAGCTCTTCTATTTGCAGCTGCGGAGCAGTGACTTTCAACACAAAATATGTCCAAGCAGTGAAACAAACTTTAATAATTATATTATATGATACTGGGATCACATTGCTGCATTCGCAACACCCCAAAGTCTTTTTTTGCTTGTGTGTAATAAGTACAGTGTGTGCATTAATACATAAATATATATTGTTCACTTACAATAGCACTCGTTTTAATTACATTAACAATGTGTTGGTGGGGGAGGGGGGGTTGAACCCAATCAGTTTGCAGGTCTTCATGAGATGCTTAAGGCCAGGGACAGAATTTGGGGACTTTGTCCACATTACAAAAGACTAAGGGGCACATTTACAAAGCTCGAGTGAAGGATTCGAATTAAAAAAACGTTGAATTTCGAAGTGTTTTTTGGGCTACTTCGACCATCGAATGGGCTACTTCGACCTTCGACTACGATTTCGACTACGAATCGAACGATTCGAACTAAAAATCGTTCGACTATTCGACCATTCGATAGTCGAAGTACTGTCTCTTTAAGAAAAACTTCAACCCCCTAGTTCGGCAGATAAAAGCTACAGAAGTCAATGTTAGTCTATGAGGAAGGTCCCCATAGGCTTGCCTGTGTTTTTTTTGATCGAAGGATATTCCTTCGATCGTTGGATTAAAATCCTTCGATCGTTGGATTAAAATCCTTCGAATCGTTCGATTCAAAGGATTTAATCGTTCGATTGAACGAATAATCCTTCGATCGTTCAATCGTAGGATTTGAGCTAAATCGTTCGACTTCGATATTCGAAGTCGAACGATTTTAGTTCCTAGTCGAATATTGAGGGTTAATTAACCCTCGATATTGGACTCTTGATGAATCAACCCCTTAATATTGTTCTTTAAAGGTCCACTAATGCTGCACCTTTTCTAAAAACTCATTGAGAGTGGCCAGGCCATTTATAAATTGTGTCTTGATATTTTTGAACATATAGGGGCTCATTTTTCTAAGGGTCGAAGTGAATTCAAAGTGAATTTTCGAATTCAAAAACGTTGAATTTCAAAGTAATTTTTGGGTCCTCCGACTATCGAATAGGCCAAATTCAACTTCGATTCGAATTGAAAAAACGTTGAATATTCGACCATTCGAAAATCGAAGTACTGCCTCTTTAAAAAACTTCGACTTCGACACTTCGCCACCTTAAACCTGCCGAATTGCAATGTTAGCCTATGGGGACCTCCTAGAACCTATAGCCAACATTTGGCTAAGTTTTTAGAAGTCAAAGGTTTTTTTTTTAAAATTGTTCGACCAATCAATTAAATCGTTCGAATCATTCAAATCAAAGGATTTAATCGTTCAATCGAATGATTCTACTTCGAACGCCTATGGCCATATTCGGTCAAAAAAACGTTGACTTTGAATATCGAACTATTGCAATTCGATGGTCGAATTTCGAAGTTTTTTTCACTTCGAAATTCGATCCTTAGTAAATGTGCCCCATAGTGTGGGTCCCACATAGTCTTTTAACTAATGCTAATTTATACTTTCGATATCATTGATTTTTTCTCTGCATGTTGATGTGCAAATACCCATTCTGAAATGTTGGGAGGTATGTGACGACATATGTTCTTAACGGGCTTAATGTCTAGTAAAGGTATGTTATTTGTATATGATTAGCATATACAATAAATAAATAAACTTATGGGCAGCCCCCATTCATACAAACAATATTGAGCAGATTTTCGTAGGGAAACACATGATTCAGTAGTTATTCAGACACCTGACGTGGCCCCTTTAATGCTGCAATAGAGCCCGGGGTTCAGTGGCACCCACACAGGTAATTAATAATGCAAATTATTCACCCCCACCCATACACCTGTACCATTTAACCCTTGAATGTCATTTGCATGTTTCCCAATCAGAAGAAACTAAGTCTGACTCCAATCAAATGAACCCCATTAATATCCTAGAATGAGGTCCAGTTGGCTGCTGATGTATTTCTAACCAATCAGATTTATTTGCTGTATTGGGCCTATTTAAACAGAAGCCTCCACCCCCTACAAGGAACTACTTGAACTAATGGTACAAGGAATTTGGGGGGCTTCACCAAATTAAACACTAGAGTAAATTAGTTTGATCACTTTATGTGTGAAGCAGTTGAAAACCTCTGCTTTCTCTCTGTTTCCATTAATCTCCTTCTTCTTGATATTTATATAATAATACAATTATGTGCTTTATTCCAAAGTGAGCTGGCACCTCATCAAAAAATATAGTCCCTTATTGTAATTGAGAAATCCTGTGCAGATAAAATTTACATCCAATTGGCTGAGATTTCCTTCAGTTCTGTCCCATGAGCCGTACCTGTATAAAGAGCAGCAGGACAGAAGGACACGGAGGCAGTGATATTCCACAAGGAGCTTTGGTCTTGTGCCCATTTTTATATGGCAACAATCTCAACAAAAGACGGTGCCCAAGGACCCTGGCACGGGAAAGTGGGAATAAGCAGATGGTTCTTGGTGATAATCCCATCTGGTGCACCTGGTTGGGAACCAGTAGATAAAGGTCAGAAGTGTATGGAACATTTTGGGTTGATAAAGACCATGAGGTAAGGTTTATGCTGATAAAAGTCTGTATAAAAGGCATCAGCGCTGCAGAACTTTCCTTTCAAACAAGATGTGGAGCTTGGTCTTCTCTGTTCTGCTGGTATCTGGAGGTGAGTGAGGAGTAAGAGCAGTTGGAGTTTGAAGGCCATCTCAGTTGGTTTCTATGAGTTCTTTCAGCTCTGGTCGAAGACTCTTTGAGTTCCATTTATTAGGAGCCCTATCTTTGATATTCTAGAGATTATGTCACTTCATCATTTTAAAACACTCTGGTCAATAGGTTCCTTTGTCTGTTGTCTCATCAGTTCATCTGTAGGTTCCTCTGCCTTTGGGTTATCTCCTTTTAGACAGTTGGGGTTTCTCCCTCTAGTCTAAATGCCCCTCATTCCACTATGTATGTACCCCTATGTCTAGTTTATAGGCTTCTCCTTTTCATCAGTAGGTTCCTCATTCTCAGGACTAAAGGATCCCCACCCCACATAGCAGGTTCCTCTGTCCTTGGACCACTGGCTTCTCTTTTTGGTCAGTAGGTTCTTCTGCCTCTGGTCTAAAGGCTCCTCATCCCGCTCATTAGATTACACTGTCCCTGGTCTAAAGGCTCAGTAGGTCACTCTTCTACTGGTCTAAGGACTTCTCATCCCACACAGCAGGTTCATCTGTCCTTCATCTATTGGCTTTACTTTTTGGTCAGTAGGTTCCTCTTATTCTGATCTAAAGGTTCTTCACCTGGGTCAGTAGGTTTCTCTGTCTCTGGTCTATATGCTCTGGTTGGTTCTTCAAGCACAAGTCTATAGACTGTTCATGTTGATTTCCAGGCCTGTAGGTGCTTCAGTTTTGCCAATAGGTTTATCCATCAGGTTCTTCTCTCTGGTTATTAGGTATTTCCACTGTAGTATAGAGACGTCTCACACTAATAAATTCACTGAGCTCTGGTCTATTACTCTCTCCGCAGCCTATGGATGTGGGGTTCCCACTTATGCTCCATCTGCACGAGTGGTGAATGGAGAAGATGCCAAACCCTACAGTTGGCCTTGGCAAGTAAGTTCAATCCTGGTGTTTAATCATCATTTATTTGTTACATTCATGTAATGGACCAGGGATATGGGAACAGCATGGGAGGGACAGATACTGCTCTCATTAGTCAAAATATTATATTTGGGTTTACTTACCCTTTAACAAATGTCATTTCCACCTTAGTATATATAAGTAAGCCTTTTTATTCTTATTGTATCCCCATGTTGGGGTGAGTAGAAACGTTATGATCTAAATCCTCTGCCCATATATCTGTTCCATAGATGTGAATATTGTAGTAGATGAGGTTGAAACAAGACTCACATCCATCCTTTTTCTGCTCTAGGTCTCACTGCAGATTCTGAAAGACGGGGTATTTGCTCACAATTGTGGGGGGACCCTCGTTGCTGACAGATGGCTTCTGACTGCCGCCCATTGTATCAAGTGAGTATCACAAGAGACGGCAGAATAAGAGACACATGTAGGTGACCCGGGCCAATAGTGGGTGATCAATAGAGATAATAAGAACTACTCTGTTGATTGGTTAATCTCTCTCATTGCAGCTTCTCTCGGACCAATCGGGTGGTGGTGGGTGAGTTTGACCTTGAGAAGGAGGAAGGAGCGGAGCAGATCTTTCCTGTTCCTGCAGAGGACATGTTTGTGCACCCGTCATGGAACCCCAGTTGTGTCGCATGTGGGTAAGGGGAGTGACCATTGTGTTACTGAGACCAATCATATCTCATCTGCACACGGATTGGCTGACAGTGATCTGTCCTGTTGTCTCTTTCCTTTAGGAACGACATTGCCCTGGTCAGATTGTCTCACCCTGTGCAGATAAGTGATAAGGTTCAGCTAAGCTGCCTCCCCCCCGCCGGGGAACTGCTCCCCAACAATTACCCCTGTTATGCCAGCGGCTGGGGGCGGCTTTACAGTAAGTACATAGAATTCTCTGCTGGGAGGTTTTATTGCTAAATATAATATATACATCCCAAAGGGATTGGACAGTTCCTTGTAAAAATACTGTACTACCTTCATCTGGGCTGTTCTCTTTCCCTTGGTCAGTCAGGGATGCCCCCCCCCCATATAAATGGATCTTATCTATCCCCCAGTACTTACCCAGGTACAGAGCTCTGATTCTCTGTACTTCCTGCTCCGGGGCTGTTCTCTTTCCCATGGTCAGACAGGAACCTCCCCCTGGGTAAATGAACCCAATCTCCCCCAGTACTTACCCAGGTACAGAGCTCTGATTCTCTGTACTTCCTGCTCCGGGGCTGTTCTCTTTCCCATGGTCAGACAGGAACCTCCCCCTGGGTAAGTGAATCCAATCTCCCCCAGTACTTACCCAGGTACAGAGCTCTGATTCTCTGTACTTCCTGCTCCGGGGCTGTTCTCTTTCCCATGGTCAGACAGGAACCTCCCCCTGGGTAAATGAACCCAATCTCCCCCAGTACTTACCCAGGTACAGAGCTCTGATTCTCTGTACTTCCTGCTCCGGGGCTGTTCTCTTTCCCATGGTCAGACAGGAACCTCCCCCTGGGTAAGTGAATCCAATCTCCCCCAGTACTTACCCAGGTACAGAGCTCTGATTCTCTGTACTTCCTGCTCCTGGGCTGTTCTCTTTCCCATGGTCAGACAGGAACCTCCCCCTGGGTAAGTGAATCCAATCTCCCCCAGTACTTACCCAGGTACAGAGCTCTGATTCTCTGTACTTCCTGCTCCTGGGCTGCTCTCTTTCCCATGGTCAGACAGGAACCTCCCCCTGGGTAAGTGAATCCAATCTACCCCAGTACTTACCCAGGTACAGAGCTCTGATTCTCTGTACCTCCTGCTCCTGGGCTGTTCTCTTTCCCATGGTCAGACAGGAACCTCCCCCTGGGTAAGTCTCGTAGAGCAAATGTAACACAATATATTTTGTTTTACAGCTGGGGGGCCCATTCCTGATGTCCTCCAGCAGGCGCTGCTCCCAGTTGTGGATTACGCTCACTGTTCGCAGAGTGACTGGTGGGGTCAGACAGTGAAACAAAACATGGTCTGCGCTGGAGGAGACATTCGCTCTGTGTGTAATGTGAGTGTCAGACTGTAGGGGGAGCTGTGGCACAAGCAGTGGGAATAGAGGTTCTAGTGCCACCTACAGGCCACACGGCAGATGCCACTTTAACTTCCTACAAACATTGTCATTGACTCATATTGTCTCTTTCAGGGTGACTCTGGGGGACCCCTCAACTGTCAGGCGGCTGACGGCCGGTGGTATGTCCATGGGGTGACCAGCTTTGTGTCTGGCTATGGGTGTAACACGCTCAAGAAGCCCAGTGTGTTCACTCGAGTGTCGGCTTTTAACTCGTGGATCCAGCAAGTGAGTGGGGACCTGGGGCTCAATAAACAGGGGGGCCCGTGGGCAGGAATGTAATAGGCCAATATCGGGGTTCATTCTTCTTTGTGTGGGACGTTGACCTTGGGCAGGTTGTACTCATAGTTTGCTGGTGGGGGTTAAGAAATCTCTGATTCAGATTGGTCGGGAATATTTTCCTCTTTCCAGACAATCAGGGAGAATTCTGTGTTCCAGTAGATCCTTCCCGGGAATCTTCAGCTACAAAGCACCGGAATCTCTTCTATTGGTCTTGGTTCTGATTCTCCTGCTGCAGATCCAATAAATCCTCAGAGATCCATAAGAGTCTTTTTCTTTTCATTCTCATCAAGTTCAGTTTGGGACTGAGGCTCCTGGGGCCCAACAGAAACCCCAACATCTTGTAGCAATTAGATGTCGATTTAGGGGCTGCTGGGAATGGCCCTTAGTTGGGGCTCTCAGGCAGATCGAGTGCTGCTCCTGGTCTGACCCTGATCAAGTTAATACCCCAAAATTAAAGGGAAGGAATATGTAATGGGGTCTGGAGGAATGTTTGTCCCACGTCCTGCTCCTTGTCATTAGAGCTGACACTCACCCCTTTGATACCAGACAGATACCGAATCCACTTCCTGTAAATTGTGCAGCCTGGATACATTCAGCTGCTCCCAGACCCCCATTGTGCTGTCACCAACTCTGATTTAGGCCCCATTGTGACGTCAAAAACTTCTAAGCCCCATTGTGCCATCAATGACTTGAATCAGGCCCCATTGTACCATCACTGACTCTTATCTAGGTCCCATTGTGTTGTCACTGACTCTAATATAGGCCCCATTGTGCCGTCACCATCACCGACTGATCTAGGCCCCATTGTGCAATCACCGACTGATCTAGTCCCCATTGTGCCTTCACCATCACCAACTTTTATCTAGAACTGATCTAGGCCCTATTGTGCGGTAACCATCACAGCTCTTTTCTAGGCCCCATTGTGCCGTCTCTGACTCTAATCTAGGCCCTATTGTGCAGTCACCATCACCACTCTGATCTAAGCCCCATTGTGCCGTCACCATCACGGCTCTGATCTAGGCCCCATTGTGCCGTCTCTTACTCTAATCTAGGCCCTATTGTGCCATCACCATCACGACTCTGATCTAGGCCCCATTGTGCCGCCACCATCACAGACTCTGATCTAGGCCCCATTGTGCCGTCACCATCACCAACTCTGATCTAGGCCCCATTGTGCCGTCACCATCACCAACTCTGATCTAGGCCCCATTGTGCAGTCTCTGACACTGATCTAGGCCCTATTGTGCCGCCACCATCACAGACTCTGATCTAGGCCCCATTGTGCCGTCACTGACTCTGATCTAGGCCCTATTGCGCAGTCACCATCACAACTCTAAACTAGGCCCCATTGTGCCATCACCGTCTCTGATCTAGGCCCCATTGTGCTGGAATTGGAGGGTGGGAGGAAGGACAGAAACTCCAGCCAATAGGGTGCTGTTATTGCATGAAGGTACTGGAGGGGACCCCAAAAACAATTGTGTTATCACTGAGTCGCTTTATGTTTGCACACTGGGAGCCCCCCCTCTTTTGCATCCCATGGTATAACCGCACCCCCCGTACAACAGGAAGGCGCAGACGTCTGTACAGATTGAGTTTATTCCATAGAATTTTAGTTAAAAGCTTTGTACAAATAATAGAATTTATTCTGATAAATACATTTACATTTAATTCCACGGAGAGACAAAGAGACGACAGGAGACACGAGACGCCCATCGAGGCCGACATTTATCCCTGGGGCAATTAGTGTTTCTGACTAACGGAAAATAAATTAAATAGCAGTGGGAGGGGCATAAATAAAACACAGACACACCCCCACCATTGTCATTACAATAAGGAGCCACAAGAGGGAGCGAATATACAAGTCCGGATATGACTTAATGTCCTGCTGATTGTGGTTCCCCTGTATCTGCCCCGGGCTCATTCCTACAGAACTGGAACCAGAGACCCCGACCCCCCCGATCCACACACTTCACTTGCGCAGGGGCCCAACATTACTGACGCCTCACAAGGGGCCCCAGGGCACAAAGACTTCCAGATTCATATGAGAACTTTTATATTATTGTCCCAGAGTCGCCCTCCCCAGTTATTCTGCCCGAGTGACAGTTAGAACTTGATAAATACCGAATATATAGAGAGAGACAAGAGGAGTCAGGAGTCAGAAGCAGCAGTGCAGAGAAAGGGACAGACACAATGACAGTTACACAGAACTATAAACCCAGTGAGAATGAGGAATGAATGGATATTGGGAAGTTGTATCAGGAGTCAGAAGCAGCAGTGCAGAGAAAGGGACAGACACAATGACAGTTACACAGAACTATAAACCCAGTGAGAATGAGGACTGAATGGATATTGGGAAGTTGTATCAGGAGTCAGAAGCAGCAGTGCAGAGAAGAGAAAGGGACAGACACAATGACAGTTACACAGAACTATAAACCCAGTGAGAATGAGGAATGAATGGATATTGGGAAGTTGTATCAGGAGTCAGAGGCAGCAGTGCAGAGAAAGGGACAGACACAATGACAGTTACACAGAACTATAAACCCAGTGAGAATGAGGAATGAATGGATATTGGGAAGTTGTATCAGGAGTCAGAAGCAGCAGTGCAGAGAAGAGAAAGGGACAGACACAATGACAGTTACACAGAACTATAAACCCAGTGAGAATGAGGAATGAATGGATATTGGGAAGTTGTATCAGGAGTCAGAGGCAGCAGTGCAGAGAAAGGGACAGACACAATGACAGTTACACAGAACTATAAACCCAGTGAGAATGAGGAATGAATGGATATTGGGAAGTTGTATCAGGAGTCAGAAGCAGCAGTGCAGAGAAGAGAAAGGGACAGACACAATGACAGTTACACAGAACTATAAACCCAGTGAGAATGAGGAATGAATGGATATTGGGAAGTTGTATCAGGAGTCAGAAGCAGCAGTGCAGAGAAGAGAAAGGGACAGACACAATGACAGTTACACAGAACTATAAACCCAGTGAGAATGAGGAATGAATGGATATTGGGAAGTTGTATCAGGAGTCAGAAGCAGCAGTGCAGAGAAAGGGACAGACACAGTGACAGTTACACAGAACTATAAACCCAGTGAGAATGAGGAATGAATGGATATTGGGAAGTTGTATCAGGAGTCAGAAGCAGCAGTGCAGAGAAAGGGACAGACACAATGACAGTTACACAGAACTATAAACCCAGTGAGAATGAGGAATGAATGGATATTGGGAAGTTGTATCAGGAGTCAGAAGCAGCAGTGCAGAGAAAGGGACAGACACAATGACAGTTACACAGAACTATAAACCCAGTGAGAATGAGGAATGAATGGATATTGGGAAGTTGTATCAGGAGTCAGAAGCAGCAGTGCAGAGAAGAGAAAGGGACAGACACAATGACAGTTACACAGAACTATAAACCCAGTGAGAATGAGGAATGAATGGATATTGGGAAGTTGTATCAGGAGTCAGAAGCAGCAGTGCAGAGAAAGGGACAGACACAATGACAGTTACACAGAACTATAAACCCAGTGAGAATGAGGAATGAATGGATATTGGGAAGTTGTATCAGGAGTCAGAAGCAGCAGTGCAGAGAAAGGGACAGACACAATGACAGTTACACAGAACTATAAACCCAGTGAGAATGAGGAATGAATGGATATTGGGAAGTTGTATCAGGAGTCAGAAGCAGCAGTGCAGAGAAAGGGACAGACACAATGACAGTTACACAGAACTATAAACCCAGTGAGAATGAGGAATGAATGGATATTGGGAAGTTGTATCAGGAGTCAGAAGCAGCAGTGCAGAGAAAGGGACAGACACAATGACAGTTACACAGAACTATAAACCCAGTGAGAATGAGGAATGAATGGATATTGGGAAGTTGTATCAGGAGTCAGAGGCAGCAGTGCAGAGAAAGGGACAGACACAATGACAGTTACACAGAACTATAAACCCAGTGAGAATGAGGAATGAATGGATATTGGGAAGTTGTATCAGGAGTCAGAAGCAGCAGTGCAGAGAAGAGACAGACACAATGACAGTTACACAGAACTATAAACCCAGTGAGAATGAGGAATGAATGGATATTGGGAAGTTGTATCAGGAGTCAGAAGCAGCAGTGCAGAGAAAGGGACAGACACAATGACAGTTACACAGAACTATAAACCCAGTGAGAATGAGGAATGAATGGATATTGGGAAGTTGTATCAGGAGTCAGAAGCAGCAGTGCAGAGAAAGGGACAGTATTAGTAAAGTGTAATTTCTCATGTGTCCTGAGCGCAGGGAGTTGGGCGAGTGCATTCTGGGAATTCTATAGCTCTGCTGAGTAACCCTAGAGGGTGATACTTCCAGCGGCTGTAGCGCAGTACAACTGTATCTCACATGACAAGGAAGATTCCCGCTATTCCGAGCTCCTTTGTACTCATAGTACCAGTCTCACCCACTAGGTGGCAGTATTTCTCTTTTAAAGGGACAGTAAAACCTGTTTATGGCATCTGGCAGTATAAAAAAGCCTCACCTTGTTAATGGGCTCCTCATTGCACCCTCCTGACCATGTGATCAGCAATGGGCTGATTAAACTCCAGCCCCCAGAATGAATGGGAGGGATTTAGCCCACAAGCAGGAAGTGGGAGGCAGGATTTCTTATGGGACTAAAAGGACCAAAAAAATTCCATCCAAAGAAAAACAGGTGCCAATGGTTTTCACGTGTTGGTTTCCCTTTAAGGGAAAGAGGGCGGAGTCACTTGGTGTAAGTGCCACATACTGATAAACTGCCCCCCAGGGTGGAATATTTAGCGACACCCACGAGACAAACACAGACATTGGGTCAGTGGGGAACATGCGGGGCCCCCCGGCGGTACCATTAACCCTTTCATTGCATGACAGTCAGGGGGGTGCAACTGGCAGCCAATCAGCTCTCATTATTAGTCATTCATTTCTATTGCAACAACATGAGTAACAACGATGTACAAACTGTAAGGGCCCCCCGCAGGCTGAGCCCCCCAACGTTTCCGTGTCCCGGGTTACTGGGGGGATCCGGTAGTGACATCACCGTCACGTGGGAGTTTATTACGTGCGCCCCCTGGTCCCCCACTCCTTAGGGAAGGGGAAATGTTTGGGGGCGCAGGAGGAGGCAAATCGATTCTGTCCTTTCCCCTCCCTCGTCTGTCCCCGGAATGAGACAAACCCCCCAAAAAGAGCAGTGGTCAGTCCAGCGGCATCAGAAGTGGGGGTCCTCAGGCTGCGTTTCTGGTCGGAGGGGTCCCCCATCTGTCGCATCGAAGGCCGGAGCCTGGCGCAAATCCTTCAGCTTCTGCCTGCGCTGAGCAACCTGGGGAGACATTGCCTTTAATATCGTTGTATTGGGAGGAGGGAACAGTAACCACTACTTCATCTTCCCAAAATGCACCCCAAGTTTAGTCTCCCCCAAACATTACCCCCATCACCTTCCTCCCCTCCCACCTTCCCATAAAGATTTGCTCTGAAATGAACATTGAGTGGGTGAAGAGATGAAAAGCAGTGCAGTCGGGAAAGGGTTACTAATAATCATGATATCAGCACTGACCGCTTCCCCTTTAAATGGGCTGTACCCCCAAATGCAACATTAGTACAATGAATAGGGCTCCTCCCACCCACAATACAAACATGGGGATAGATACAGGGAACAGCCTCCCAGCAGGGGTGGTGGGACTAATACAGTAAAGGAATAGGAGGGAGAGTGAAAGGGGGATAGATACAGGGAACAGCCTCCCAGCAGGGGTGGTGGGACTAATACAGTAAAGGAATAGGAGGGAGAGTGAAAGGGGGATAGATACAGGGAACAGACTCCCAGCAGGGGTGGTAGGACTAATACAGTAAAGGAATAGGAGGGAGAGTGAAAGGGGGATAGATACAGGGAACAGACTCCCAGCAGGGGTGGTAGGACTAATACAGTAAAGGAATAGGAGGGAGAGTGAAAGGGAACATAAGGAAGTGATACTTTACAGAAAGGGGGATAGATACAGGGAACAGACTCCCAGCAGGGGAGGTGGGACTAATACAGTAAAGGAATAGGAGGGAGAGTGAAACATAAGGAAGTGATACTTTACAGAAAGGGGGATAGATACAGGGAACAGACTCCCAGCAGGGGTGGTAGGACTAATACAGTAAAGGAATAGGAGGGAGAGTGAAACATAAGGAAGTGATACTTTACTCCTAGAGAAATTGTACTGATCTGAGGCAGAGAAAGTTGAGGTAAGTGATTATATCAGGGGATCATTATATGGGGGTGCTTGGGGGGAAGAGGCAGATCATTACAGGGGTGCTGGGAGTGCTAAGGGGAAGGTGTCAGAGGGTTCCTATAATAACTAATTTCTATTACAGTAAATGAGTAACAGGAACAACTCCCTGAGGCCTCTGCAGTCAGTAGTTGCTGGGAGTAGTAAAAGAAAAGGGAAGAGAATGACAGAATAGAGAGAGAGAGAAGGAAAGAGACGGGGGGCTCAGTGGAGACCCACCCAGTTGCTCCTCCCCCACACACACAGAGTGTAAGCTCCCGGGTACAAGGCTGACCTGTGAGGAGAGGCAGTTCCACGTAGAACGCACGAGGGAGGGGCTAGCAGCGCTGAATCGACACACAGGAGACATGGGAGAGAAGAAACATTACTGGAAGGGTCACGGGAGTTGTTGACATATAAATAATGGGGTTTCCTGGCCAGTCGAGTGAGGGCAGATCCCCAGGGTGGCACTTTATAACTGGCAGCAAGACTAGAGGTGCCCCCATATACGGAGGGGTAAAAGAAATACCCTGGGGGTGCCAGGAACTAATAGGGCTCCTAAGGGAAGATGATTTGGCCCAAGGTCTGGGGCCCCACAAGCCAGTCTGGTTATGCCATTGGCCAATGCTCTGCAGTAAGTTCTGTGCCGGCCAATTAGGAGCCAGGGAAAGCTCTTACCTGATTGGTTGTTTGATGTTCTGTCTGTTCCAGTTGGATTTTGATCTCGGGAAAAGAGGGGTCTCCTGATCTGCGGCCCTCCAGCAGTGGGGAGTGAGGGAACCCTGGGGAACAGCATGGGAACAACATATAAGTGCAACTACACCTACCCCCACTCCCTCCTGCTCTGTAGACACAGGGGTGTAGTTGAACTATAACCCCCAACTGGAACCCAATTGTGATACCTGAGGAGCTGCCCCCGCTGGCCGTGCTCACGCTGCTCATGCTGTCCTCCAGCCACGTGTTGTACATAAGCGACTCCCTCTTGTGGGGGGTCCCCGAGGCCGAGACGCTTTCCTGATAAAAAACAGGTTGGGGGGTTATTAAAGGGCTGCTGGGGCGACAGAGGGGAGGAGAACAGCCAGCACCAAGTTTTTACTGACTTAATGGCGACTGATACTTAGAGACCCCAAAAATGGTCCTCAAATCCCCCTTTTAGTATCAGGAAGGTTTGTTGTTAATTCCAATTTGGGGAATGTTTAGATAATCCATGTCCACCTCCAGCCAATGGTAAAGACTCCACAATACAAACTCCTCCTCCTCATGACAGGCCCCTCCTCCTCACTGCCCATCTTTACAGTAAAGTGAGGTTACCATGTCCTCTTCATCCAGCATTTCGGTCTCCTCCACTACGCTGGCAAAACTACTGGCACTGGATGAAGAACGAGATAAATCGGTGCCGGCGTCGGGTTTGGGGGCTGATTCTCTCCTGCCGTGAAACAAGAGACAAAAAATGTTGCTACAAATCCAACCTGGGGCCCTGGGGCCCGACACAGACAAAGTTAGACGTGGGCCCCTCTCATTACCAGAACCAGCACCGGGAGCCACACGTTCGGCAATGAAACAAATGGAAACCCTGAGCTGGTCGGATATTAATGACAAACCTATTTTTCGTCGTGGGCATCTCAGGAGAGCTGTGATTGGATGAATTCTCAGATTTGGGTTCCTGGGAGACGGGGCCACTGTCCGGGTTCCTCTGGGGGCCGGTGGGACTTTCCCTGTTGGGCACAAGGAATGAACTGGGATATTTATCTGGGGCCCCACAGATCAGCAATTTGTTCCTAATAAGGGCCCCATAACTAGGGCTGTTCCCTCTGAATAAAGGAAAGGCGGAGCTTGGTCCCACAGGGGATGGTATATCAGAGGGTCCACATGATGCACTTTATGGGCCCCGAGGAGAAATCCCGCTATAGAAGAACATTCTGTGTCTCTCACGCAACAGAACATTCCCTTATTGACACCCACACTGATTAACTCCTCAACTCCCTGCCTGCAGTGCTGCCTATTAACTGCTTCCATGTCATACACCCAAGCCCCGCCCACTGCTTGAGTCACAGACTCCCTCCCCTCATTAAAGTACCTCTTCTCCTGGACCTCCTGGATATTCTCTATGCCGATGGCGCTGCTTCTCCGGGAGCTGAACGGACCCGACTTCTTCCTGGTCGGACTCTTTCCTGGAACAATCAGTGACTGGAAAAACATTCAGTTCATTGAACGAGACAAGTCACATGAGTACAGGGATCGGCTAATCACCTGGTCTCTTAGCTGAGAGTTGGTGCTGCCATGTTGCTTGCTATAGCAAGGAGCAGACTACAACAGCGCCCCCTATTGCTCATTAATGGACAATGTTCTTCTCTTGGGGTCTATAAAGACTGATGCAGTCAAGGAAAGCCACATGGCAGCTCCCACTTATATGATCAAATATCTGAGGAGGTTGGTTTAAGTAAAGCCCCAGACAGGTTAGTAACCAGAATAAAGGAAAACTATGCCCCAAAGGGGCAGCTTCTGATCTAACGAACTCATTAACATCCCATCATGCTTAGGGGCATGAATGGCATCACCATGGGGGTCCTTGGGGGAGGGGTAGCAGTCACATCAGTTCCAGTCCAATGGCAACTCCCGGGGGCAGATTTGTTCCCATCAGAGAACCTTATGCAGTGGTTTTAGTAGGAAGCGGTAGGTTTGCTTTGCCTTTAACACCCACAATTGCGACTCCCAGAAACCTGCGCTACTGCTGCTGATAATCTATGAGTCAGGAGTTGCTGAGTTGCTGAGGGGCAGAGGAGGGGCCAATATTGGGGCCTACATGGGGCAAGATGGGGGGCAAAAACCTCCTTATCTGTCCTGGTGCAAATCAATGAAACTTTGTGCAAATAAATAAATATCCACCTCTTCTATGGTTCCTATGCCTATGGCACTGCCCCGGCGTCCGTGCCTATTCGCAGCTTTCCCTGGCACCAGCAATGACTGAAGCAGAAGAGAGCGCGGCATAAGGGGGTAGATAGGGTAGAACACAGGACAGGGGCAGGAGGGGAGTCAATGGGAAGAGTGGGGGGCAGTTGGAGAGGGAAGGGGCAGTTGAAGAGGATAAGAGGCAGTTGAAGAGATTAGGGGCAGTTGGAGAGGGAAGGGGCAGTTGAAGAGGATAAGAGGCAGTTGGAGAGGGAAGGGGCAGTTGGAGAGGGTGGGGTATAGGAGGGTTTAGGGAAAAGGAACGAGAACCCATACAGGGCCCCGGCAAAAGGCAAACGTGCCACAGAAGGGCCACAGGGACACAAAACAATGAACAGACACAGCCAGGAGGCGGAGACACGCGCACAGCAAACAGAGAGGGAGGAGTCACAGGTGGGAGGGACAAAAAGAAGAGAAAACGAGAAATCATCATGCATGGAATGTCAATTAAGGGTTAATTACAGCAAATGGATATAAAATAATTAGCGGAAACACAAGCTCTAACCAAGATGCCTAGCACAGCCAATAGCAGGGCATACTGGCCATGAACCCCAACTGATGGCATATATGTCTATTGGGGAAATGCCAAGTAATAAGTAATAAGTGCCAGGTCTAGTTTCCCATAGCAACCTATCAGTGGGGAGCATTTGCAGGAACTATTGGACTGGTTGCTATGGGTAACTAGACCTGGAGAAGACTTTGCTTCCTTTATGGCAGTAGCCCCACATTAGTAACAGATTTCTATAATGTCGGGGTGTAGTAGCCTCATATTTTGGGGTGTGAGACTTACAATTCCGGGGGGCTTGAGGATATCGGGGTTGTTGTGGCCGAAGCTCCCGCTGTGACTGGTCGATACGGTTTGTTGCTTCTTGTTACTCAGCCCCATCGCGTCCATGGACTGACTCCGACTCCGGATCACCCTCTGGCCCAGAGAAAGGGAAAGAGGAATTAGCAGGGCCGGCTCCTGATTGGGCGACTGTCTCTCCAATCAAATCACTTATTGCTCATGGATCAGGGGGTTCAGCCTCATTTCCAGGCCAGAGTATCAGCCCCCCAGATTCCTCATCCTCCCCCCCCCCGTGCTGCTCCCACTCTCCAGCCAAGTCCTTATTGGAGAGACACTGAAGGTCGTTAAGGGGAATTTGGGTTGCCGGGAGCAACTAATGAATCTATTATATTCCCTATAATTTGTGCGTTTATACTGCGAGCGCTCGGCCGGGGAACATCTGCCACTTACCCCCCACTTACCCCAAGTGCCACGTATTGTCCTCTCTCAACAACAGACTACGCACGTCAGTGTCCTAGCAGCAGTCGCATAATAAAGTGCACCCACCCAGGCCATTCAGCCCCCAGCTCTGCCACTAATACATGTCAGCCTGTGTGTATATATGTGTGAGTATATATATATATATATATATCTGTGTGTATATATGTGTGAGTATATATATATATCTGTGTGTATATATGTGTGAGTATATATTGTATGTGAGTATATATATATATATATATATATGTGTGTGTGTGTGTATATGTGTTTGAGTATATACTGTATGCAAGTATATTTGTGTTTATATATGTGAGTATATATATGTGTATGTGTGTGTATAGGTGTGAGTATGTGGCGTGAGTATATATGTGTGTGTGTGTTTGTGTGTGTGTGTGTGTGTGTGTGTGTGTGTGTGTGTGTGTGTGTGTGTGTGTGTGTGTGTGTGTGTGTGTGTGTGTGTGTGTGTGTGTGTGTGTGTGTGTGTGTGTGTGTGTGTGTGTGTGTGTGTGTGTGTGTGTGTGTGTGTGTGTGTGTGTGTGTGTGTGTGTGTGTGTGTGTGTGTGTGTGTGTGTGTGTGTGTGTATATATATGTGTGTGTGTGTGTATATAAAGCGTGTGTATCTGCGTTTGTTCCCCAGGGGTTCATGGGAAATGTTCCTCCCCACCCTCAGCCAATGAGAAACCTACTTAGTAGTCAGATTCAGGGGGTTTCTCACCTTAAATGATTCAAAGAAGCCTCCTCCGCCTCCTCCACCGTTTTCCATTTTGTCGTCATCCCCCCCGAGGCCCATCATGGACTGACTGTTCAAGTGCAACTCCTCATAGAGGGTCTCCAGCAGCGCAGCTCTTGTGCGTTCCTTATGGGGAACAGGGAGACAATGTGCCCTTACTCCATTGTTTAGTTGGGATGAACCTCGACCAGTGGAATTAGATCCTCACCTGAATCCTCCTGCATTCACTCAGGTACACAGCTCTGAGAACATCAAATTCCCATCTCTGACCATGGGAAAGAGAACAGCCCAGGAGCAGGAAGTACAGAGAATCAGAGCTCTGTACCTGGGTAAGTACTGGGGGAGATTGGATTCACTTACCCAGGGGGAGGTTCCTGTCTGACCATGGGAAAGAAAACAGCCCAGGAGCAGGAAGTACAGAGAATCAGAGCTCTGTACCTGGGTAAGTACTGGGGGAGATTGGATTCACTTACCCAGGGGGAGGTTCCTGTCTGACCATGGGAAAGAGAACAGCCCAGGAGCAGGAAGTACAGAGAATCACAGCTCTGTATTTGGGTAAGTACTGGGGGAGATTGGATTCACTTACCCAGGGGGAGGTTCCTGTCTGACCATGGGAAAGAGAACAGCCCAGGAGCAGGAAGTACAGAGAATCACAGCTCTGTATTTGGGTAAGTACTGGGGGGAGAAGATGTATAGGGAAGATATAGGGAAGGAGTAGGCGTCTCTCACCTCCAGTTTGGCAAATTTATCGGCTTTATAACAGGCGTATTCTGCATTAATCAGCTTCGTTAGTAGAAACTCCTGGAATTCCTGCCCCTGTAAATAGAAATTGGCCCAGTTAGTACAGTGAGACTGGGACAGATAAAAATAGCAGTGGGCCATCACTATTCCCATAACGGAGCCCTCCAGTTGCTCAGCAATTGGTCTCTCTTCTCTTTTCTATAAGGGATTACTAGAGGAAAAGCTGAAAGAAAACACTTTGCCCAGTTGGCAGCAGGTGGCGCTGTTGGGATCTTTCCCTGTAACCAATGTTTCCCACACCCGGCAACCAGTTATTCAAGTTTCTGGAGACACCTGGGGGGGTGCAGCGAATACCATTAATCTTACCTTGCAGAAAACTGCCGGATCAGGGAGTGGGGGGCCAAAGAAAGGCACATCATCCCTGGCTGTAACAGAGACCTGAGTAAAACAGAAGCACATCCAGTGAAAAAGGGTTAATATATGGGACTGTGGGGTTAACCGTTACCAATAGTCTCATTACAGAGAGAGGATAGAGCCAATAGATGGGGCAGGAGCCATTAATATTGATTAGGGAGATACAGACGCCAATCAATACAAGTGATTCCAACTCCCGGTGCTGCTCATGGGGAAAGGGCTGAGCACGGCCAACTGACCCGCTGATTTGGGTTCAGAACCTCCCCATGCCCAGCGCCGGGAGCGGAGTTGGTGTCGGTAGAATTGGGTGTCATGGAGTTGGGTGTCGGTGGAGTTGGGTGTCGGTAGAGTTGGGTGTCGGTAGAGTTGGGTGTCGGTAGAGTTGGGTGTCGGTAGAGTTGGGTGTCGGTAGAGTTGGGTGTCGGTAGAGTTGGGTGTCGGTAGAGTTGGGTGTCATGGAGTTGGGTGTCGGTGGAGTTGGGTGTCGGTAGAGTTGGGTGTCGGTAGAGTTGGGTGTCAGTGGGTAAAGGGACCACCATAGGGTTTTGGAGCAGTGGGAATGTGAATCCCCCCAAAGGGCCCCATTAACAGCCAATGACCTTGTACAGGGTCTGCTCGCTGCAGGGGTTCTCCACTTGCACCACGATGTAGGCGTGAAGGAAATTGGACGCAATCATATCGGGAACGAATGGCGTATTCTCATCCTGGAACACGATGGCGACTATGTCATTGCCGATGTGCCGCTTCCTCTGCAACTGAACAAAGAGAGGGGCTCGTCACTGGGGGGCACCATAACTGAATTCTGGGGTACCCAGAGTGGGGAGATGGTAAAAAAAAATACAGTGGGTTTCTTGTCTGAATATTTATACATGTGGGAGGGAGCTGCCATACCGATACAATATATAAGGATGTAGCTGATATTATGGGATGTGACTGGAGCAGCTGGGGGGAGACACAATCAGGGAGTAAATCTGACATTACCCTGAGAGAGAAGGAACATTCTGTGAAGGAGAAGTAGAAAGGTCTTTGCTCTGGGCCACACACACATGACGTGGCCCCCTCATGGGCCTAATAATGGCCCCCGTTCATTTCAGGGCTACAAAGGCCCAAGGTTGTTGTTTGGAGAGGGGGGATGGGTACAAGGCTGAATGGCTGCTCTTGTTCTGGAATATTCCGAGGGCCCCACGTGAATGTTTGAAAAAGGAGCAAAAGATCAGAATTGGTGTGTATGTGGGGGGGGGGGGTAAGTACAATCCTACAGGGTCACTGGGCCCTTTAAGGCGCAGATTGAGCTGTACCCAGAATTCCTTGCAGCACAGGAAATTATAAACCACGGGGCCCCTACTTACCTGCTGGGTGTCCCCCTCTGTGTAGGGCAGTTTAGTGGAAACGTGGAACATAATCTCTTTGTTCCTGAAATTACAGTAAATGGATTCTGTCCCGGTCTGTCCGTGAGTCACGTCCAACCCTCCCCGGAACCTGAGGAACCAAACGCGGCAGTTAGTGAGTGGGAACCGGCAGTGACAGCCCCTGTACAGGCACAACATTATATATTATTATTAGAGGGATTTTCTTACCCTTTAAAATCATGAAGGAGAACCTTCTCTCCAAGTAATTCCAAGAATTCGGCAAAGGCCGGACTCTCCTCTGTGGTGCTGAACAGCTCCTCCTCCGACGTCTGACGGACAATTAGAGTTTAATGGGGGGACCAGGCAGAGCCCAAAGTCCAGACCCTTTTCAGAACAAAACAAACCCCCCCCCGCACCCTCCAAAAACAGATAAATAGGGGCAGAACCAGCAGGAAGAACAGAGACTCCATAAGGAGAACCTGGGAACTTCTGTTCAGCTTCAATCACCCAGGCCCCATCAGGTAACTCATCCAACCCAACAATCCAACCCAATCCAGTCCAACCCAACAATCCAACCCAATCCAGTCCAACCCAATCCACCAATCCAACCCAATAAAATCCAACCCAATCCAGTCCAACCCAACCCAATCCACCAATCCAACCCAATAAAATCCAACCCAATCCAAGCAAGCAAACAACCCCCCTCCACATATCCCTCATTCAGCCCAGGGTTCCCCATGCCCCCGTGCCAGTAAGGAGGCCGTACCTGCCCGATCTTCTGGTAAATGACGCCAAACTTAAAGTTATTGCTAATGACGTGTTCATCGAAGGTGACGATCAGGCGCGAAGCCTACGGAGAGAATTGGAGCAGATTGGGAGAGGGCACAATACACAGGCAGGGGCCACAGACCAGAACCAGTATTTATAAAGGACAAATTCTCACCTTTGGGTACAGAACGGGGTGAAATCGATCAACGTTGACGTCCTCACACACCAGCTGCAAAACACAAAGCGAAAATTAGTGACGGGCGTGATCGAGGAGGGGGTGGGACAAGGAGAGGAGCTTGCACTTTATTGCCTGATTTATAGTGTCATTGTGCTCTGTTAGAAACATGGAACGGGCGACACCTCCGCACCCCGACACCATTGTGATGCTTCACACCTGAGCGGCTGCTTTATGAGCTAAAGAAAATCCTGAGATTGTATCAGCTCCGGGCAGGAATGCAGCAAATCCAATTGTGCCGGATTCAGCAGAAACAGCCTGAACTCCTCTAATCCCATTACCTGGATCTGAGAAGCAGCAACTGCACCTCCCTTGGCTAATAATGGGGCAGATTAATTATGGCTTGGGAACGGGCTAATTATACAGTAGGCTGGGAGTGAGGCTTTGTGTGTGTAAGTGTGTGTGTGTGTGTGTGTGTAAGTGTGTGTGTGTAAGTGTGTGTGTGTGTGTGTAAGTGTGTGTGTGTGTGTGTGTGTGTGTAAGTGTGTGTGTAAGTGTGTGTGTGTGTTTTTATGTGCAGTTGTTTGTGTGTGTGTGCTCTGTGTGTGTGACATCAGTCGGGGTTAATTCACCATACACACCAGTATATTCCCATGCACCCATTGTACCACTTATCAGAAATGTGTACGACCAGATGCAGCACTAATGCACCAGGGCAGAAGTGGAGGGGGCAATGCGGTGCCTCCATGGACAAATATAAGCCAGACTGGGTCCCCCCATACATTTTTGGAGGCTTCTGAACACAAACATAAGGGTTTGGGGAGAGTGAGAGATGGAAGTGGGTGCCATCTGGCCAGTATTTCACCGACCTGGCCGGTAAAAATGATGGTTGATGCCAATGTTATTAATAGGAAAAAACGGCAAGAATATAGGAAGGCCGGTATATTTTTCCAGAAAAGCTGACAACCCTAGATGGGAGTGGCCCTAACAGGGGCCCCGTGAAGCTGGAGCAGGATTCAGGTTCTCAGTTTGTTTTGCCGACGTGGAAAAAACATTTGCAGATAAAGAGTCGGAAAGATCCGGCCAATGGGAATCCTGGGAGCACTGGGGCAGAACTGCTGCAAATACTGACGGGCCCTTTCCAGGACCTGGGGCCACAGGGGAGCAGAATGAGCTGAAATACACACACTGGAGCTGCTGCCAACACTCAAAGGGGTATTTGTTGGTCTGGGGGCAATAGGGGCTTCTGATTCCCATTCATATTAACCAGCTGCCAGTGTCCAATCAGATGTCAGTTCTATAAGAAACAGATTGGGGATTGGGCCCTACAAGTTGGGGCATTAGGGCAGTGCCCAGGATCCGCCCTCTGTCGTGTAAAACAAGGACCAACATTTGCTCATTAATTACCTTTGCCATTTGCACAACGTTGGGGAACTCCGTGAGACACGAGATGGGGATCACATCATGGTACGTCCGCAATTTAGTCCTGTGAATAAAATCAAATCAATTGTGTCTTCTGAGGTGTCACCGACCCCCGTGTTACCCACCGACCCCTGTACCGCCAATGTGTTACCCACCAGTCCCCCAAAATTTAACCCAACAACCCCTGTGTCACCCAGTGTGTTACCCAAAATCCCCTGTCCCTCCTGGCATGTTTCCGGTATCTGGTACCGTTGCTCAACAGCCCCCAGTCTCCTCATAACAAGGGGGGCACTTACCGGAGCAGCAGGCGCAAGTGTTCCTGGTCGCCAATCACATCGTATTTTAAGGAAAAGACAAGGTGCCCCAAAGCCGCATCCATTGAGTAATAGTTAAAATGCTCCTGTGGGAAAGAGATGGGGTTAATGAAATGAACACTGTAAGTATTGTTGCTAAGGTAGGACATCATGGCAACCAGAAAGCAAGACAAGATAGGGCAAGACTGAGGCAGTAGGAGACGATGGGCTCAGTAAATATATCAGTCTTTCCCCTGTGGCCCTTCAGCATTACAACTCCCAGCTCCTACCTTGGGGGCGGGGTTTTGGAACTGTAGCTCACAGCTGATTGGACAGTTCTACTTTATATAAAGTCATTGGGGGGGGGCAGACTCTGACTCACAGGGACAGGGGCAGCTACTCCCTAAAACAAAGCAGGGGCCCCAATATCATGACAATGTCGTCTGTAAAGAACCAATGAAGACGGGCTGTTTTTGGGTCAGTTCAGAGGTGGGACCTGATCAGCACAAGCACCTTGGCACCCAGTCCTAATGCCGAGCTCTAACCTCCCCCGAATAATGAAGGTGCCCAGACAGCAGGGGGTGCTGGGAGTTGTAACCCTGATTTACACTGCAGAGTATTAGGCACAGCTACAATGTACTCACAGTCTGCTGGGACAGGTCATGGGTCTCACACGATTCAGCCAGAATGTCAATATTCAAGTTCTGAACAAACAGTGAGACACAGCGAGGAACATACAGGCCCAGATCTGCTAAACGCTGCTCTGAATGGCTGCACTCACTGGGGCTGAAACACTCTATCAGTTCTTATATAGAAATCTAACGGGCACAGGGGTATTATTGTAGGGAGTAAGGGGCACGGGGGTATTATTGTAGGGAGTAAGGACTGGGGGGTATTATTGTAGGGAGTAAGGGGCACGGGGGTATTATTGTAGGGAGTAAGGACTGGGGGGTATTATTGTAGGGAGTAAGGGGCACGGGGGTATTATTGTAGGGAGTAAGGGGCACGGGGTATTATTGTAGGGAGTAAGGACTGGGGGGTATTATTGTAGGGAGTAAGGGGTGGGGGAGTATTATTGTAGGGAGTAAGGACTGGGGGGTATTATTGTAGGGAGTAAGGGGTGGGGGGTATTATTGTAGGGAGTAAGGGCTGGGGGGTATTATTGTAGGGAGTAAGGGCTGGGGGTATTATTGTAGGGAGTAAGGGGCACGGGGTATTATTGTAGGGAGTAAGGGCTGGGGGTATTATTGTAGGGAGTAAGGGCGGGGGGTATTATTGTAGGGAGTAAGGGGTGGGGGGTATAATTGTAGGGAGTAAGGGGTGGGGGGTATTATTGTAGGGAGTAAGGGGTGGGGGGTATAATTGTAGGGAGTAAGGGGTGGGGGTATTATTGTAGAGAGTAAGGGATGGGGGGTATTATTGTAGGGAGTAAGGGGTGGGGGGTATTATTGTAGGGAGTAAGAGCTGGGGGGTATTATTGTAGGGAGTAAGGGGCACGGGTATTATTGTAGGGAGTAAGGGCTGGGGGTATTATGGGAGGCAGTGGGGCTCATTGGGGTATTATAGTATTATCTGACTTAGTTTATACATTAAAGGGCATGTAAAAGCAAAAAAAATAAAATTCTATTTTTACTTTCTTTAATGAAAAAGAAACCTATTTCTTTATAAGAAACCTGACTGTATGCAGTGAAATTCTCCCTCCGTTTTACTTGCTCTGACTGCTGTGAATAGGAAACTTCAGACGGTCCCCAACTGCTCTGCAGGGAAATGATCATACTTATGTACAGCAGGGGGGAGGGACTTTCCAGAACTCGAGCAGCTTTGTTTCCCTGTAACAACCGTGTAGATTTGTATCCACAGACCCAGTGCAGTCTGTATATTCTGATTAATAATCAGTCTTGTTGTATCGGCTTCTGGCAGATATTATTTGACTTGTGCTGTTTTGATCATTTATGACGATCCCTAAGCAGCCCAGATCACACTGAGCATGTGCACAGTCTTGGTCTTGCAAAGATGTATAACAAAGTTACAAGATGGTGACCCCCTGTGGCCAACTTTGAAAGCATAAATCATTTGTTTGATTAGGCTTGTGGTGCAGTAAGTTCATGTTTATGTTTAGTATAAAAAATACAGCATTTCTAGCCTTATTCTATTTTACACTTTACTTCCCCTTTAACAATTGTTCTGCAGCTCCTGAGTGTGGACTTTAATCTTTTATCCGGTTGCCAGGGTCCCGCTTACCCTAGTGACCAGTCAGGAGTTCAAGGGCAGAACAGGCAGAATTGTGAAAACAAACAACTTGGATTAGACAGGGACAACATATTTGGGAAGAGACCCAAACTCCCACTGTCGCCTCCAACTGTCGCCTCCCATGACCTGACCCCCAGCACCAAAGGAAGTTCTGGGAACAGAGAGTTTGGACTTTACTGATTCTCTAACACTTGGGCCCAGACATGATGGTTCTGTTGGGACCTGTAGGTGAATTCTCCCACCTGACCTGGAATTGATGGTTCTGTTTCCGACCAATCAGAAAAAGTGTTGGATTTGTTTATGACCTTGGAATTAGTATTGCCCCCCCCCCCCGCAGAGCTGATGGTTCAGTCTGGGACGTGTCAGTAAGTGACAGACACACGGACTTTACCTTCCCCAGGAAGTGTTTGTGGTACAGTCGGGCCGTGGGGTTTCTCTCCAGTTTCACTTTCCCACTTGGCGACTGAACAGACTCCGGTTCCACCGACCTGGAAACATCGTGATTGGTCCCTTCAATCCAGTAACCCCCAAACTGGGGCAGGAGGATGAGGGGGAAGGGCCCGTCTCTTGTCAGAACCTGAGGGACACGAAGAGCAACATGAGGAGACAGAACCAGAGCCGCTCCCACTGGATCTACAGAAACACCCGGCTCTGGTACCTACTGACCCCCAATAGCAGTGACCCCAATATATTCATGTGCCTGAAATAAACTGACTTTGTATTTCTGCCCCATTGTGACATCAACTCTCCCAATATATGAACAGGGGGAAGGGGCAGCATTATTCTTACAGTGATGTATCATAGGACTCACCTCATGGACACTGGGGTACGGGATATAATCCTCTTCAGTCTGGGGAAAAGAGTGATATGTTATAGTTCCACAACACCTTCCTGCTCACAACTCATACTGCAGCCAATTCATTCAACTTAAAGGGCAACTACAGTAAAATGTGGCACATTTGCATCCTCATCTCAGTATCAGTACTTACCTGTTACAGAACTGCGATTCTGCTCCATGGCTGTTCTCTTTCCCATGGTCAGACAGGAAGTACAGAGAATCAGAGCTCTGTACCTGGGTAAGTACTGGGGGAGATTGGATTCACTTACCCAGGGGGAGGTTCCTGTCTGACCATGGGAAAGAGAACAGCCCAGGAGCAGGAAGTACAGAGAATCAGAGCTCTGTACCTGGGTAAGTACTGGGGGAGATTGGATTCACTTACCCAGGGGGAGGTTCCTGTCTGACCATGGGAAAGAGAACAGCCCAGGAGCAGGAAGTACAGAGAATCAGAGCTCTGTACCTGGGTAAGTACTGGGGGAGATTGGATTCACTTACCCAGGGGGAGGTTCCTGTCTGACCATGGGAAAGAGAACAGCCCAGGAGCAGGAAGTACAGAGAATCAGAGCTCTGTACCTGGGTAAGTACTGGGGGAGATTGGATTCACTTACCCAGGGGGAGGTTCCTGTCTGACCATGGGAAAGAGAACAGCCCAGGAGCAGGAAGTACAGAGAATCAGAGCTCTGTACCTGGGTAAGTACTGGGGGAGATTGGATTCACTTACCCAGGGGGAGGTTCCTGTCTGACCATGGGAAAGAGAACAGCCCAGGAGCAGGAAGTACAGAGAATCAGAGCTCTGTACCTGGGTAAGTACTGGGGGAGATTGGATTCACTTACCCAGGGGGAGGTTCCTGTCTGACCATGGGAAAGAGAACAGCCCAGGAGCAGGAAGTACAGAGAATCAGAGCTCTGTACCTGGGTAAGTACTGGGGGAGATTGGATTCACTTACCCAGGGGGAGGTTCCTGTCTGACCATGGGAAAGAGAACAGCCCAGGAGCAGGAAGTACAGAGAATCAGAGCTCTGTACCTGGGTAAGTACTGGGGGAGATTGGATTCACTTACCCAGGGGGAGGTTCCTGTCTGACCATGGGAAAGAGAACAGCCCAGGAGCAGGAAGTACAGAGAATCAGAGCTCTGTACCTGGGTAAGTACTGGGGGAGATTGGATTCACTTACCCAGGGGGAGGTTCCTGTCTGACCATGGGAAAGAGAACAGCCCAGGAGCAGGAAGTACAGAGAATCAGAGCTCTGTACCTGGGTAAGTACTGGGGGAGATTGGATTCACTTACCCAGGGGGAGGTTCCTGTCTGACCATGGGAAAGAGAACAGCCCAGGAGCAGGAAGTACAGAGAATCAGAGCTCTGTACCTGGGTAAGTACTGGGGGAGATTGGATTCACTTACCCAGGGGGAGGTTCCTGTCTGACCATGGGAAACAGAACAGCTCTAGAGAGCAACAGAGACTCCCTGTGAGTAATAGAGGGAACCCCCTTTTTAACCCAACCAACAGGTAGGAGCCTTTCCCAGAATACTCAGTAGAAAACCATTAGTACCTTGAGAGGAGGAGGAGGAGGGAGCGAGTACCTCTGTTCATCCATTCTGCAGCCCTGAGAGAGAGAGAGAGAGAGAGAGAGAGAAGCAGCAGGAGATGAAGGAGCAGCAACAATTCTGGGATTTCCTGAGTCGGATTCTGTCTGTAACTGAACCCAATGGGCTGAGCATGTGACGTCCCTCCTGTATCATTGGGGCCCCCTGACAATATTGGGCTCAGTCTGGCACCAGGTTCATTTCTATTCATCAGCACTGTGGCACCCAAACATAGCACCTTAATGTGCTCCTACCTCAGTGACACTGGCCAATAGGAATGTTATTAACTACCAACACAGCAACATGGCAGCTCCTGGCCCCTGAACCAGTATATATATGTCTGTGTGTGTGTGTATAGTATATATATATATATATATGTGTGTGTGTGTGTGTGTGTGTGTGTGTGTGTAGTATGTATATATATATATATATATATATATATATATATATATATATATATATATATATATATATATATATATATATATATATATATATATATATATATATATATATGGGGAGAAAGAACTGCTTATTTTAAAAACCAAATATTATTGTATGTTAAAAAACTGGCTGCATGATTCGCTTTTCACTTGACGCGTTTCGGGCACAGCTGCCCTTAGTCATAAGCAATGTATCATATAGTGAGGAATAAAGGGGAAGTACATACCTGCATCTTTTCAATCATTTCAAACAAGTCGGAGTTCTGCAGAAAGAAAAAGAATTGGGTGATTATTTCAAGTTCTGACCTTCTGTATCCACCCGACAGCACCTGCATGACACCCCGGGGTGCAGAACTGGCACAGACACAGTGGGAGGCAGCACAAGGGGCATGGGGGGTTTAGATCTCACTGTAATTCTGCTGCAAGTAAACAACCCGCCTTTACTTCCCCTTTAATCCCCCCCCAGACATAATAGTGCAAGGGGTGTGTGACACGTGAGACAACACAACTGATCCCTCTAATGACTCACTCACAATAAGTGTAATACATGGGGCATGAATTAAAGGGTAACTGACACCTTTGTTATTGTATATATTGATTTCCATCCCTATTCTTAGCTCTCAGGCTCCTCCTCCCCCAGTACATTCTCACTGCCTATATGATACAGTTTCTGTGCAGCAGCAGCATGGCTACTTAGCAACCGGTGCAGTCTGCAGCATCCATCTGCTGTGTAGTTCCCAGTACAGGAATGATCCAGAGCTAATATTTATCTGCTGCCAGTGCCCAGTCTGCAACACAGAACATTTCCCTGTGTCAATACAGAAATAAATCCAATTTCCTTGTGTTCTAACAGTCACGGCCGGGCCCCTGGGGCCCCTACATCTGGGGGAACTCAGAGTCACCCTGTTCTGCACAGCCTGGTCCCCCGGGACAGAGGGTATGAGAATATCCCCCACATACAGGAGCTCCCTGTACAACAGATACGGTTACTATGTAGGTTACTATGTGTGTTACTATGTGCATGTTACTATTTATTTTACTATGTAGGTTACTCTATAGGCTACTATGTAGGTTACTATGTATGTTACTATGTGTGTTACTATGTGTGTTACTATGTAGGTTACTAGGTATCCCCCCTGTAACATTGTAACAAATGGGCACAACAGGGATTTATGGGGATTCTGTGCCCACACTGGACCCTGAAAGACACAAGGAATCCTGGGAAAGGACGAATCAGCCGAAAAGGAGTTTATTTCCCAGTGTCAGAGAGAGAAGGATCTGCTCCTGTACCCCAATGCCATCTACTCACCACCCCAATACCATCTACTCACCCCCAATACCATCTACTCACCCCCCCAATACCATCTACTCACCCCCAATACCATTTACTCACCCCCCAATACCATCTACTCACCCCAATACCATCTACTCACCCCCCAATACCATCTACTCACCCCCCAATACCATCTACTCATCCCCCAATACCATCTACTCACCCCCCCAATACCATCTACTCACCCCCCCAATACCATCTACTCACCCCCCCAATACCATCTACTCACCCCCCAATACCATCTACTCACCCCCCCAATACCATCTACTCACCCCCCCAATACCATCTACTCACCCCCCCAATACCATCTACTCACCCCCAATACCATCTACTCACCCCCCAATACCATCTACTCACCCCCCAGTACCATCTACTCACCCCCAGTACCATCTACTCACCCCCCAGTACCATTTACTCACCCCCAATACCATCTACTCACCCCCAGTACCATTTACTCACCCCCAATATCATCTACTCACCCCCCCAATACCATCTACTCACCCCCCCAATACCATCTACTCACCCCCCAATACCATCTACTCACCCCCCAATACCATCTACTCACCCCCCAATACCATCTACTCACCCCCAGTACCATCTACTCACCCCCCCAATACCATCTACTCACCCCCCAATACCATCTACTCACCCCCAATATCATCTACTCACCCCCCAATACCATCTACTCACCCCCCAGTCCCATCTACTCACCCCCAGTCCCATCTACTCACCCCCCAATACCATCTACTCACCCCCCAGTCCCATCTACTCACCCCCAGTCCCATCTACTCACCACAAGGGATTCACATGAGAAGGAAAGTCTGTCTCCAGCTCTGGGGCCCTTCTCTTGCCCTCCATCCACTCTGTAACCCCTCAGGTCCCACATGCTGCCCCTCCTGAACTTCTGCACCCGCCCACTGGCTTCCTGGGTGCCCCTCATGTCCTTACACTGAGCCAGGCCAAGCCATGAGTGTGAGTGTGAGTGTGAGTGCCGGGGAGAAGCAGCCACAGCTGTAACGAGGGCTGGGATAAGAGCAGGAGGCGAGTCCCAATCAGGAAGAAGAGCAGGAGGAACAGCTGAACACCAGGAAGGGCTTGTCTGTTTCATATGGGCAGAACCACCACTGTGTGATTTGGGTGTGTGCGTGTGAATGTGTGTGACACGGTGTGACTGTGTGTGTGAGTGTGTTATAGTGTAAGTGTGTGTTATAGTGAGAGTGTGTTATAGTGTAAGTGTGTGTCTGAGTGGGGGCTGTGCCCCGGGGTCATGGCTAAGAGCAACATAATTCAGGGATTAGCCACCCACTCCCTGCCCTGCAGAGCTTGCAATCTTTTTACAGCACTTCACACAGGAGGTGAGAAGGAAAAAAAGTGTTAACACCTGTGCCCCCCACCCCCGACCTGCACCTGCCTCTATACCCTCTGCTGCACTCAATAAGCCAGTTCAGTACTGTCTCGTGTGTGTGTCTATGAAGCATTGGAATCCCTATGAGCAAATCTCCTGCAGCACCGTCTGACCCCCACACAGCTGGCCTATCGACTGCAGCACCGTCTGACCCCCACACAGCTGGCCTATCGACTGCAGCACCGTCTGACCCCCACACAGCTGGCCTATCGACTGCAGCACCGTCTGACCCCCACACAGCTGGCCTATCGACTGCAGCACCGTCTGACCCCCACACAGCTGGCCTATCGACTGCAGCACTGTCTGACCCACACACAGCTGGCCTATCGACTGCAGCACCGTCTGACCCCCACACAGCTGGCCTATCGACTGCAGGGAAACAAGCACCTACAGATATACAGGGCTGGACTTGGAGGGAGTTGGGGGCAGTGAGTGACCCAGTTAAGTGTAATGTATCATTATGTAGCGGCACTAACAGTATTTAATCCCCATCAGTAAGAGAGATTATTATTATTATCCCCCCACCCTCCTCCCCGGGGCCCTCACACCCTCACTGACAACAGCACCCGCTCCTCCTCCTCCTCTGATCATTTATTTATCTGCCCCTCGGATCAGTTATATCTCCACACAGATCCCATTTACCCGATACCCCCAACCCGAATCACTGGAGAAACCACAAAATCACTTACACCCCCAGCATCTGCCTCATATACTGGGAACTCGGAGTATCACTCATGTATTATAAGGGATAATGTACCCCCTACTGTAAATGATAAGGATATTAGAAGTCACTGAGGGGTTGTTCTGTGACCATATAAAGGCACAAGGCTGCAGGCTGAGTTATACAGGGAACTCTGAGTATCACTCATGTATTATAAGGGATAATGTACCCCCTACTGTAAATGATAAGGATATTAGAAGTCACTGAGGGGTTGTTCTGTGACCATATAAAGGCACAAGGCTGCAGGCTGAGTTATACAGGGAACTCTGAGTATCACTCATGTATTATAAAGGATAATGTACCCCCTACTGTAAATGATAAGGATATTAGAAGTCACTGAGGGGTTGTTCTGTGACCATATAAAGGCACAAGGCTGCAGGCTGAGTTATACAGGGAATTCTGAGTATCACTCATGGATTATAAGGGATAATGTGCCCCCTATTATAAATGATAAGGATTTTGTATGTAACAAATAAAGGAATATATCAAAAGCTACAGAGGAAGTAACTGGGGTTATTATTATGACATGTATATAGCGCACCATGTACTACAGTGCAGTAAAGTAGAAGGGATGAATAACTTGACAAGTAGCAGCACTGCAGGAGGCAACACTTTGCTCTTGAGCAAAAAAGGTTAATGGACTAGTTGGATAGGCAGAGGAGCTTACAATCTAGGGCAGGTTGATAGGTTAGTGGTGCTGTAGGAATTAATGAAAGTGACTAGTGATGGGCAGAAGGATAAAGGCAAGAGTGCACAGGTAACCCTTACTTGCCCTCTCCTATCTGACTCCCCTCCAGCTGCCTATGAGGATCCTCTGCCTGAGGGAATTCACACTGCCCCACCTGCACCTTTCCCTTCCCCAGCCTGGGGCTCACCTGTACTGCCCCACCTGCACCTGCATCTCACCTGTACTGTCTCACCTGTACTGCCCCATCTGCACCTGCATCTCACCTGTACTGTCTCACCTGTACTGCCCCATCTGCACCTGCATCTCACCTGTACTGTCTCACCTGTACTGCCCCATCTGCACCTACATCTCACCTGGACTGTCTCACCTGTACTGTCTCACCTGTACTGTCTCACCTGTACTGCCCCACCTGCATCTCACCTGCACTGTCTCACCTGCCTCACTGATTCTACTACCTGGGAGGGCACCTCTGTTCCTGTCCTGTATTGTGGTGGCAGAATTGGGGGCCCCCAGCCTTTCGTACTAACCCAGTTGATTCCAGTGAATATTATTATTAATATGAAACATAGAACTTTGTGTTGGAGCAGCGCTGCCCCCTGATGGCCAAGCAAAGTAACTGCAGTCACACAGGATCCTTATTAGTGGGGTGTCAGTTTCATATTTAATAGAATATTAAGATTTAATATCAGATACATAGTTACCTGCCTTACTACTCACTTACACACTCCCCTCACTACCCCCTGCACTGACCACTCATAGACTGACCCAGGGTGCCCCCTACAGGCACATCACATGCTCTTTGTTACCCCGATAACTCAGTATTATTAAAGGGGAAGTAAAGCCTCCACTCTACACCCTGACCCATATCTCACAGTACCTGTGGCAGATAAACAGCAGAAATCCCATGGAGTTAGATCTGTGCCAGCGAAGCAGTGCCGGGGGGTGGCAGGCTGGGGGCACTCACCTTATATCTGGGAGCACTTTCAAGGGGGGAGGAGTTGGCTCTGGACAAATCTAAGGTGTAAGAAATGAGTTGGCTGTGCCCATCCTGGCGCCTGCAAGTTAAAAGGAAATGATTGTAAAAATGAAGACTCTGGGCCCAAGAGCTTGCACTCTACTTCAAGCCAAATACAGGTGGTACAGCCTAGAGTGAGCCCAGAACATTCCTTCTCTTCTCCTTGAAAAATCTCTCCCTTTAGACTGTAGTGGGGGGGGGGCACCCTGGAACGCTCAACAGTAATTGGCCTTTAATTGCTCGTTTAGTAGCTCATTAGCGGGAATGGAGAGAAATCTCATTGACACTGACATCACTGCTGGTGGGCGGAGCCTGTGACTGACAGTTAAGAAAGCTTGGCTGGAGCAGCAGAAACAAAACTTTTCAATTGGCTTTGATTTTTTCTTTGATTTGCCTAATTTGGCCGACTGTTTCTAACTTTCAAATGGGGGTCACTGACCCCATCTGAATATCAAATGCTCCGTAAGGTTACAAAGTTATGATTATACCTACTTTTTAATGATCATCTTTCTATTCAGGCCTCTCCTATTCATATTCCAGTCTCTTATTCATATCAATAAATGGTTGCTAGGGGAATTTGGACCCTAGCAACCAGATGGCTGAAATTACAAACTGGAGAGCTGCTGAATAAAAAGCTAAATAAGTCAAAAACCACAAATAATAAAAAATGAAAACAAATTGCAAATTGTCTCAGAATATCCCTCTCTACATCCTACTAACAAACCCTTTAACAAGGACAATCACTGGCTGGGGTGGAACTGGGGGCAATTAGTGCGGCTCAGGGGTCATTTGTACAGTCCTGTAATTATCTGGGGCAGAATCTCAATCACTGGGGCATTTGGCTCTGTCTCCCACAGGTCTGACTTGCCCAGGACACAGGTCTTTGTGTGGGAAACACTGAGTTTCAACTGCTGAGAAATTAAGGTTTTCGTTTTTTGTGTCACCCACCAGCACCCTTGGGAGTCAATACAAAGGCGATAAACTGCCCTGCTAAGTTTTGGCCAGCAGCCGACACCCGGGCACTGATTAATTGTGTTACTAACTGTCATCTCACTCATCACTCACAGCTTACCCAGGGGGAGGTTCCTGTCTGACCATGGGAAAGAGAACAGCCCAGGAGCAGGAAGTACAGAGAATCAGAGCTCTGTACCTGGGTAAGTACTGGGGGAGATTGGATTCACTTACCCAGGGGGAGGTTCCTGTCTGACCATGGGAAAGAGAACAGCCCAGGAGTAGGAAGTACAAAGAATCAGAGTTCTGTACCTGGGTAAGTACTGGGGGAGATTGGATTCACTTACCCAGGGGGAGGTTCCTGTCTGACCATGGGAAAGAGAACAGCCCAGGAGCAGGAAGTACAGAGAATCAGAGCTCTGTACCTGGGTAAGTACTGGGGGAGATTGGATTCACTTACCCAGGGGGAGGTTCCTGTCTGACCATGGGAAAGAGAACAGCCCAGGAGCAGGAAGTACAGAGAATCAGAGCTCTGTACCTGGGTAAGTACTGGGGGAGATTGGATTCACTTACTCAGGGGAGGTTCCTGTCTGACCATGGGAAAGAGAACAGCCCAGGAGCAGGAAGTACAGAGAATCAGAGCTCTGTACCTGGGTAAGTACTGGGGGAGATTGGATTCACTTACCCAGGGGGAGGTTCCTGTCTGACCATGGGAAAGAGAACAGCCCAGGAGCAGGAAGTACAGAGAATCACAGCTCTGTACCTGGGTAAGTACTGGGGGAGATTGGATTCACTTACTCAGGGGGAGGTTCCTGTCTGACCATGGGAAAGAGAACAGCCCAGGAGCAGGAAGTACAGAGAATCAGAGCTCTGTACCTGGGTAAGTACTGGGGGAGATTCACTTACCCAGGGGGAGGTTCCTGTCTGACCATGGGAGAGAGAACAGCCCAGGAGCAGGAAGTACAGAGAATCAGAGCTCTGTACCTCGGTAAGTACTGGGGGGGATTCACTTACCCAGGGGGAGGTTCCTGTCTGACCATGGGAAAGAGAACAGCCCAGGAGCAGGAAGTACAGAGAATCAGAGCTCTGTACCTGGGTAAGTACTGGGGGAGATTCACTTACCCAGGGGGAGGTTCCTGTCGGACCATGGGAAAGAGAACAGCCTCACAGCCCGATGGTGATGGAGCAAAAATCCCAATACCAGCTGAATAAACGGAGTGTGAGTTGTTGGCACAAGTCCAATGTATCAGTTCCAGGCGAGGGGAAGAGGAGGGGGTGCTATTTGATGGCAGCTGTGCCCCTCCCTCTGTTCTCTCTTCAGATTAATCAATAACTCCCCGCATTGCTCTGACAGATGATATGACCCAGATCCAGAAGTCGTAATTACAGAGACAGAGAGGAGATCACTAATCCCTTGTACCAATGCCCCCCCCACTTGTAATCCCGTTACACGTCTGTAACATGTCCCCCTGTGTGGCCCTTGGGCCCCTTGAACCCTGCTCTTAGTTTATAGCAAATGAGACTTGATTCACCCTGCGACTGATACGTTTCTATGCAGTTCATTTGAGATCTATTAGTGCCGGGGCCCCAGGGCCCAGTAGAACATCTAATGCAACTCCCTGCTGCCTGGGAGTCAGTTCATCGCAGCTCTCATTATTAAAGGGGAACTAAACCCAGAAACCATTTCCTGCACAGTGAAAGAAAATGCAATTAGAAGTAACATGCAGCAGGGGGTAGTATAGAGCCCATTGCTACACTCTAGGCCAGGTATTTATAGGTCTTCCTGTAGCAGGAAGGTACAACTACTACACATAGAGGATTATAGAAACTCCCATAATGCCCTGGTAGTTGTTTAGCAAGAGCTGCAGGCTGGAGGGCACTGGGTCCCCTGGCCCAACCTCTGCCTCTTTATATATAAACAAGAATCATTTTGGGAGCTGTTGGAGCAGAGATTTTGGTTGTTAGCAGCTGTTTGTGTAGCTCAGGGCATTCCCGCAGGAGGGCACCATGGGTACCTGCACAGAAACACTGGAAATATGGGCCCCGGGGGGAAGGAGGGCTCCGTGCCAGATAAGGAGTCTGTGATTAAGTCACCTGTATCCAAAGCTACGGAGCCCCAAGGGCCACAGTAAACAAATGGGGGTGGGGGTGAACTAACATGGGTTACAGGAAAGGGTTGGGGTTACATCTGATCTGATCCGCTGGGGTCGTAGGGGCCCTAAATACATGTGACTGAGGGTCCCTATATCTTTTAATCACCCCACAGATTTTCGTTATCACTTACTTGTGTTACTGTAGTCGAATTGCTCCCATATCCTCATCACCCTATAGCACTGCAGCCAAAAAGCCCATGTAGTCAAAACCAGCAGTGCAGAGAGCAATAAGGGACAGACAGGCAGTGCTTTACATATACAGGGTTTACTTCCCCTTTAAGTCAGGCAAATGTGGGGGGTGCGGGTGCTGCTCCCCTGGCTGAAGGGCACTTGGCCAAATGAATGCCGACACCCGGCTGCCCTCCTCCCCCCATTGTCCTGCTGCAAAGCTCTGACGCTTCAGTCTCCTTCCAGGAGTCGCATTCTGCTGGGCAGTCGCATCATCGCTCAATATCTGCACCTTCTGCCCGTCGCATTTCACCAGATGAAAGGACAAGTTGTGACTGTAGAGCACAGGTCAGACTAAAAGTCACACGCAACTGCTCACGTCACTACAATTATCCACTTACACCTTGTGAGTCTGTTATATAAGTGATAGAAGTGAATCCTGGGTATTCCTTCTATATATGTATATATTCCTATGCACTGGGCACGGAGCTACCATACTGATACAGGAATCAATATGGCACCTCCTCCTCCCATATGTATAAATACAAATATACAGAGAAGGAATGTTCTGGGCACACAATAAGCTATACCCTCATACTGTACTGTCTAAGGGAATCAATATGGCACCTCCTCCCATATGTATAAATACAAATATACAGAGAAGGAATGTTCTGGGCACACAATAAGCTATACCCTCATACTGTACTGTCTAAGGGAATCAATATGGCACCTCCTCCTCCCATATGTATAAATACAAATATACAGAGAAGGAATGTTCTGGGCACACAATAAGCTATACCCTCATACTGTACTGTCTAAGGGAATCAATATGGCACCTCCTCCTCCCATATGTATAAATACAAATATACAGAGAAGGAATGTTCTGGGCACAAATAGAGCTATACCCTCATACTGTACCTGTTCTAAAGGGAATCAATATGCGCACCTCCTCCTCCCATATGTATATACAAATATACAGATGAAGGAATGTTCTGGGGCACATATAAGCTATTACCCTCATACTTTGTACTGTCTAAGGGAATCAATTATGGCATCCCTCCTCCCATATGTATAAATACAAATATAACAGAGAAGGAATGTTCTAGCGGCACATAATAAGCTATACCCTCATACTGTACTGTCTAAGGGAATCAATATGGCCACCTTCCTCCCCTCCCCATATGTATACAATACCAAATATACAGGAGAAGGAATGTTCTGGGCAGCACAAAAGCTATACCTCAGTACTGCTACTGTCTAAGGGAATCAATATGGCACCCTCCCTCCTCCCATATGTTATAAATACAAATATACAGAGAAGGAATGTTCTGGGCACATCAATACAGCTGTACCCTCATGACTGTACTGTCCTAAGGAAATCAAATATGGCCCCTCCTCCTCCATATGTATAAATACAAATATACAGAGAAGGAATGTTCTGGGCACACAATAAGCTATACCCTCATACTGTACTGTCTAAGGGAATCAATATGGCACCTCCTCCTCCCATATGTATAAATACAAATATACAGAGAAGGAATGTTCTGGGCACACAATAAGCTATACCCTCATACTGTACTGTCTAAGGGAATCAATATGGCACCTCCTCCCATATGTATAAATACAAATATACAGAGAAGGAATGTTCTGGGCACACAATAAGCTATACCCTCATACTGTACTTTTTAAGGGAATCAATATGGCACCTTCTATTCACAGTAGGAAAGTAACCCTGCAGGAGAATAGCGGTACTGAAAGTGAAACATTGATGTGTGATAGAGAACTGGCTCCCTTATCCTGGTTTAATCAGCTGGATACAATGGACAATCTAAGTACACATTGAGTTTGTCTCCCCTTTAAAATGTACAGCAGTCAGTCAGGTGAGTCAGTGAGAGGTGCAGGGAGTTATTCCAGACAACTCTACACTATGAGTAGTAGGAATGTGATCTCTGATTGGTTGAAGGGAAGGTCAGGCTGATGGAAGTGGCAGAACACGGTTCAGACGTGAGTTTATGGAGTAAATAGAAATAATCTTTGTTCCGCTGACACAGGAGGTATCAATACCCTCAACTCTGCACTTAATCCCCCTCTCTGTATTGTCTGATGCTACTTAATCCCCTCCAAACACTGATCCCTCTGTAATGTCCATATCTACTCCTCTAATGCCCAGAGATAATACCAAGAGATAATGCCCCTGCACTTACCCCCTGCCTCTAGCACATACCTATCCCTACACAATGTATTTATATCAGGGAATAAGTATTGAACACGTCCGTATATATGTTTCTAATGGGGCTACTGACATGAAATAGACACTAGATGTCAGTAACAAACCAAGTAACCCACACATACACACACAACTCACACACACAACTCACATACACAACTCACATACACACAACTCACATACACACACAACTCAAACACACAACTCACATACACACAACTCACATACACACACAACAAATAAGTCTATAAACGAAGTTGTGTGTAGTAAAGTGGAATGACACAGGGAATAAGTATTGAACACACTTACTGACATGTATTTAATACTTAGTAGAAAAGCCTGTTGGTAATGAGAGCTTTAAGCCTCCTGAATGAGACGAGTCCCATTGCTCAGGTGGGATTTTGGCCCATTCTTGCACATAAATGGTCTTTAGAGGGTTCCGGGGGGGCCTCTTCTATGAGCTCTGAGAGTTCCCTTGGCTGTGTGTTTGGGATCATTGGTCCTCCCATGTTTCATCTCCAGGATCCTGGTACATTTCTCCATTCATCCTTGATTCACTTATATGAAGATAAGAGGTTTCCACCTGCAAACGTTACTGTTGTGATGGTGTTTTTGGGGTGCAGTGCCATTTCTCCTCCAAACATGGTGTGTGCAATGACATCCAAAGAGTTCCGTTTTGTTCCCATCTGACCAAACTATATTCTCCCAGAATTCCATTGTCCAAATGTTCTGCAGCAAACGTTAAACAAGCTTCAACTTGCTTTATCTTCTGCAGTGGAGCCTTGTGGGATGAATGTGCATAGAGGCCATGTTGGTTGAGGGCATTACTTATTGTATGAAACAACTGTAGCTGCTCATTCAAATTCTCTCTGAAGCTTCTCCACCAGTAATTCTTGGCTCTTGGACAACTCTTCTGATTACTCTTGTGACTCCTCTGTCAGAAACCTTGAGAAGCTGCTTGTGGTCGTGTAGTAAATGAAGTTCTTTCCACTTCCGGATTATCAACCCAATGGGGTCACTGGAACATTTAGAAATACGTCTGTAACCAATCAGCCATCAGTAGGTTTTGTAACAATAAAGTTGTGAAGTCTTGAGGGAGTGTGTTGCTTTTACCAATAATGAGATGCCTCTTGTGTGATACGTTGCTAATGAGAAACCTTTATATAGGCCATCAATTAGGACTAAACCAGCTGATATTCATTTGGACTGATAGGGACACAATTGATTTCTATAGAAACATTTCAGCAGGTTTCTTGGCTTTCCAGGCCCTTTTGCTCGTCCTTTTCTTCATGTGTTCAATACTTATTCCCTGTGTCATTCCACTTTGCTACACACAACTTCAATAGCCTCATTAGAAATAGATTTACTGAGAAAACTGTTGAGGTGTTCAATATTTATCTTCCCCGCTGTATGCTCTAACTTTACATTGCAGGATACATAGGAAATGTCTACTGGTTCATTCTCCCCCAGTACCGACCTTGGTACTAGAGCATGTTAAATGTAGGCTAATAAAACTTAAATAAAAATTCTAATTCAAGAGAATCAGAGCTCTGTACCTGGGTAAGTACTGGGGGAGATTGGATTCACTTACCCAGGGGGAGGTTCCTGTCTGACCATGGGAAAGAGAACAGCCCAGAGCAGGAAGTACAGAGAATCAGAGTTCTGTACCTGGGTAAGTACTGGGGGAGATTGGATTCACTTACCCAGGGGGAGGTTCCTGTCTGACCATGGGAAAGAGAACAGCCCAGGAGCAGGAAGTACAGAGAATCAGAGCTCTGTACCTGGGTAAGTACTGGGGGAGATTGGATTCACTTACCCAGGGGGAGGTTCCTGTCTGACCATGGGAAAGAGAACAGCCCAGGAGCAGGAAGTACAGAGAATCAGAGCTCTGTACCTGGGTAAGTACTGGGGGAGATTGGATTCACTTACCCAGGGGGAGGTTCCTGTCTGACCATGGGAAAGAGAGCAGCGAAGGTTAATGAAACCACACTTAACCCCTTGTTCACTACCTACCCAAAACTGTGTAAAAGTTTGTACCCAAATACCTGTAGATAAGATTCTATATTGTACTAATACCCCATACTGCACTTCACTTTTACCTGCTGTTGTGCACACGCATACTGTTACCCAAAAGCTCACGCTCTAAGGGTAAGGGCACACCTGGCAATTCGAGGAGATTTAGTCCCCTGGCGACTAATCGTTTCTTCTTTGGGACGAATAATCTCCCCGAACGCCTTCCCTCCGTCTTGTGCCGACTATAATGAAAAGTCGCCTATGGCATGGCACACGCAGCGCTTTGTATTCCGAAGTCGCCCGAAGTTTCCTTGTGAGGCGACAATCTCCCAGTGTGACGTTACCCCAATGAGATGGAAGGTGCAGTGGTGGGTCAGTATAAGAATATACAGTAGCACTGGGGGGGGGGCCAGTGTTTATTTCACTGTGGGGTCACAAGGTGACTAATCACCCCCGTCTGCTCTTCACTACTGGATATTTGTTGTTCACATCCTTAAGTGTTTTCCGTATTTGCTTGAATGAATTCTGTGGTTGAGTGAGGGCTGTGCGGGGGGGGGGGGCTCCCATCCATTCAGGCTCAAGTGCCCCCACCCCCTGCTCTGGGCACAGGTTTTGCTGCTCTCAGCACTTAATTGCACTCCATTCATTCTGCTCCGTGTGTCTCCAGTGAGCAGTGACGTCACAATCCCCTCGTACACGCTCTATGCCAAGTCATCTGCACAAAGGGTTAACTCTGATTGGCTAGAAATAAACAAAGAAGGGGCAGAACTGAAACATGGGGGGCCCCGATATTCCTGAGATTGCAGAACGTTACTGTGTTTGGTGTCCCTGGAGCAGATTAATAAGAGCAAAGCAGAGAGAGCAGACAGTAACCCTTCCAACACTTTCCTCTTCTCTCTATATATTAGGTACCTATCTAGTGTTACCAATCCCTATTTCTGTAGGGAAATGAGAGAGAGCAGACAGTAACCCTTCCAACACTTTCCTCTTGTCTCTATATATTAGGTACCTATCTAGTGTTAACAATCCCTATTTCTGTAGGGAAATGAGAGAGAGCAGACAGTAACCCTTCCAACACTTTCCTCTTGTCTCTATATATTAGGTCCCTATCTAGTGTTACCAATCCCTATTTCTGTAGGGAAATGAGAGCAGACAGTAACCCTTCCAACACTTTCCTCTTGTCTCTATATATTAGGTACCTATCTAGTGCTACCAATCCCTATTTCTGTAGGGAAATGAGAGAGAGCAGACAGTAACCCTTCCAACACTTTCCTCTTGTCTCTATATATTAGGTACCTATCTAGTGTTAACAATCCCTATTTCTGTAGGGAAATGAGAGAGAGCAGGCAGTAACCCTTCCAACACTCTCCTCTTGTCTCTATATATTAGGTACCTATCTAGTGTTACCAATCCCTATTTCTGTAGGGAAATGAGAGAGAGCAGACAGTAACCCTTCCAACACTTTCCTCTTGTCTCTATATATTAGGTACCTATCTAGTGTTACCAATCCCTATTTCTGTAGGGAAATGAGAGAGAGCAGACAGTAACCCTTCCAACACTCTCCTCTTGTCTCTATATATTAGGTACCTATCTAGTGTTACCAATCCCTATTTCTGTAGGGAAATGAGAGAGAGCAGACAGTAACCCTTCCAACACTTTCCTCTTGTCTCTATATATTAGGTCCCTATCTAGTGTTACTAATCCCCAGTGGAACATTGATGACTGGACATGTCAGTATGGAGGGTCAGTGCATTGGGGGACAAATATCTAACCTGACAGTTGCTCAGCACTTTATTCGGCTGGTATTTCTGGCAGGGGCTGCACGTTGGCAAGGAGAGCGCCAGTGTTAGATATTTGCCAATGATGATGTAAATTACGGGGCCCTTGGAATGACCTTTCTTCAGGGCCCCAGAAGAACAGCTCCAGACGCTCTACATGACATTTCTACCTTCTCATCTGAGCGGCGACTCAGTAACAAGGGGGGAGTCTCTGGGGAGAGAGAGAGAGGGATCGGCAGTCGGACTCTCAGAGCTGAAGGGTTTGATCATTGAACATCTCGTCCCTCTCTCTTTCCTTCCAGGGGTCCGACCTTCCTCCCAGAAACAATCTGTCGCTTCCTGAGCTCAATTTGTACTTACACCGCGCAGCCTCCGAGATAATTAGTCTGTGGGAACTTCATGTGTCAGAGACAGCGGCAGAGACTGAGAATAAGGATCCGGGCGGCTGCTGAATGTGCATCTGGGATGTGAGGCTCATGGGGAAGAGAACAGTCCTTATAATCAGGGATTTATCCTGTGAGTTGTGTTTGCAGCACTGCTGCCCAGAGAGGCCCATGAGTGAATTCTATAGGAGATAAGAAGGCTCAGCTAAGGCAGAGGCAACCAAACCACCTATAAACCTATAAAGTGGGAGCTTTAAGCCTGGGCTTTTGATCAATTAAGGGGGAATCTAATAAAGTGATGGGATGGCAGAATCCCTTTCATAATGAGGCTGTAATCAATCCGACAGCTCTGACTGCATTATACACAAATTAGCAGAACATGAGTCCGTCCCACTGTACTCGCACACTGTGATTAAACATCTCCTTGTCCAGTCACCTGCCCCCCAGGTAAATCCCTCCACATTAATTCAAACCCATAATAGCCCGCCCCAAGACATGTAAACCAATGCCCTTCTACTGGGTTTATTATCAGCCAATCAGCATTAAGCTCCGACTCCCTGGCACTGCCCACAGCAGCACAGCAGAATCCAATCTAAATGGAGAAATTGTACCAACTGGAATAGTGAATGAGGCCCCAAGGGAATGGGACAGAGCGGGCCCTTAATAATGGACACTGACTCTAGGTAAGAACACTGGGCTTTCATTTGTAACATAACAGATGTTGCTAGGTTAAAAGTCCCTGGCAACCAAAAAAGTGAAAGAAACACTTCAAACTACAGATCTGCAAACGTATAATCATTAAAATAGAACGATGCCCAACTGCAAAGTGTCCACGTGTCTCATCTACAGACCCCAGGTACTGGATTTACAGCAGACAATACCAGCCCAGGCCCCAGCATTACATTGGCCCCAGGATTAGATGGGCAAATAAAGGACATAGAATACTGCACCGCATTAGATGCTGCAGCCGAGTGCAATTTGTAGGCCTGCAGGTTGGAATTCCCAAGTAATGTTCACCCCTCATATATGGGCCCCAGCCTTCCTGCATTGCCAGGGGCCCCTGTTAAAACACAACCAGCTCTACATGAAAGAGTCTGGGCATGACAGGCAGAACCAATAAGCTGAAGAGACAGAGGGCACAGCGGAATCAAAAGGGGCATCAGATCTGCAGCCTCCGGTACAGAACCAGTCATATCCCCCCAAATATTCCCAAACACCCAAAAGCATTTTATATCTTAGCAACAGTATCCAAAGCCCTATGGCTTGTCCTCCTAGTGCTTAATTAGAGTGTCAGCTCTGCAGGCAGGAGAATCACCAGCCAGGTGAGCAGTGCAGAATACAGTGGCTTTAGCCCCTCAGCCTATGACACACTGGGTGTCTGGAGCACCTCTGTCGTCCAGGCCCAAAAAATGGACAATTTGATTGGTCTAAACTGACCCATGTGCCAAATGCATCACAGAAAGATAAACAGAAGCCACGTGCCAGTCGTGCCGCTCCATATGAACCCTCTCTCTTACACAATATATTAGTTATGCCACGACTTGTCCTCAACAAACTGAAAAAATTCATAGATACCTGCGCACCAATCCGAACCCGCAGATACCCAAGTGCCAACCCGGAACCCACAGATACCCACAGCCAACAGATACCCAAGTGCCAACCCCAAACCAACAGATACCCACGGCCAAACCCACAGATACCCAAAGCCAACCCCAAACCAACAGATACCCAAGTGCCAACCCTGAACCAACAGATACTCAAGTGTCAACCCCCAAACCCACAGATACCCACAGCCAACTCCAAAACCCACAGATACTCAAGTGCCAACCCCAAACCCACAGATACTCAAGTGCCAACACTGAACCAACAGATACTCAAGTGCCAACCCCAAACCCACAGATACCCACAGCCAACTCCAACCCCACAGATACCCAAGCACCAAACCCGAACGCACAGATACCCACACACTCCTCCTACTTAAGCGCCAAACACGAACCAACAGATACCCACGGCCAACCCCAAAGATACCCAAGTGCCAACCCCAAACCCACAGATACCCACACACTCCTCCTTGTACCCTCAGAGGGAGCTCCGTATATGACCAATGAGACTTATACAGATACAAACAGGGTGTCACTAAATAGCACCCAGTATATTTTTAACTCCCACAAGCTGCGGGTGCCAGTGAATGGGCGATACACTCATTGGGTTATAGATTGTCACCAGCTTGTCCCACTGTCCCCCAATACACACATAGTAACACTGTGACGGAATTCATATATTGGGGGGTCCGCTGGCTGAGGAAAAGAAGGAAAACACTGAAATAACAGAAGTGCCAAAACCCCTCACAGAGTAGTAGGTGCCAGGAACAAACTCCCAGTGGGGTTGGTAAGGAGCCAGTTACTATTAAGAGACCCTGGGCTTATACAGAGACCAGAGACTATGGGGGGACAATTCAGTTGGACAATGCAAGTGTCCCCCGTGGGAAATGCTTTAAAAGGCAAGTTAGAGAGTCGCATGTAACGGTGCAGTAGAAGGCGGAGCCTTTATGTGATGATTCAGACAGAAATCCAGTCGCACCATCGACTCCTCGTTAATCTGATCCATAAGAAACGTCAATGGGATCAGGTTTTTATTTCCTTCAGGAGTTGGGGCTAAATATTTCCCTTTCTGCACCGAAATCATCAGCTGAGATTGTGACGTCTACACTTTGTCTCCATATTGGGATAAATGCACCTCATTCACTGACCGACCCCCCTAATGATCACATCTTGCACCCCAATACTACTATACGCAGGATACTATAGGGGCAACTATACTCGCTGCTGTACTCACTATACGCAGGATATTATAGGGGCAGATATACTCAGTGTTGTACATACTATACACAGGATACTATAGGGGCAGATATACTCAGTGCTGTACATTCAATACACAGGATACTATAGGGGCAGATATACTCAGTGCTGTACATACTATACACAGGATACTATAGGGGCAGATATAATCAGTGCTGTACATTCTATACACAGGATACTATAGGGGCAGATATACTCAGTGCTGTACATTCTATACAAAGGATACTATAGGGGCACATATACTCAGTGCTGTACATACTATACACAGGATCCTATAGGGGCAGATATACTCAGTGCTGTACATACTATACACAGGATACTATAGGGGCAGATATACTCAGTGCTGTACATACTATACACAGGATCCTATAGGGGCAGATATACTCAGTGCTGTACATACTATACACAGGATACTATAGGGGCACATATACTCAGTGCTGTACATACTATACACAGGATACTATAGGGGCAGATATACTCAGTGCTGTACATACTATACACAGGATACTATAGGGGCACATATACTCAGTGCTGTACATACTATACACAGGATACTATAGGGGCAGATATACTCAGTGCTGTACATTCAATACACAGGATACTATAGGGGCAGATATACTCAGTGCTGTACATACTATACACAGGATACTATAGGGGCAGATATACTCAGTGCTGTACATTCTATACAAAGGATACTATAGGGGCACATATACTCAGTGCTGTACATTCTATACAAAGGATACTATAGGGGCACATATACTCAGTGCTGTACATACTATACACAGGATCCTATAGCGGCAGATCTACTCAGTGCTGTACATTCTGAACACAGGATACTATAGGGGCAGATATACTCAGTGCTGTACATACTATACACAGGATACTATAGGGGCACATATACTCAATGCTGTACATACTATACACAGGATACTATAGGGGCAGATATACTCAGTGCTGTGCATACTATACACAGGATACTATCGGGCACATATACTCAGTGCTGTACATTCTATACACAGGATACTATAGGGGCAGATATACTCAGTGCTGTACATTCTATACACAGGCTACTATAGGGGCAGATATACTCAGTGCTGTACATACTATACACAGGATACTATAGGGGCAGATATACTCAGTGCTGTACATTCTATACACAGGATACTATAGGGGCAGATATACTCAGTGCTGTACATTCTATACACAGGCTACTATAGGGGCAGATATACTCAGTGCTGTACATTCTATACATAGGATACTATAGGAGCAGGTGTCCTCACTAATCCCCCAACAACCTGCACTAAAGTCTGCAGAGCCGGGGGGCCCATATCTCTGCTGCCCCCCTGCCCTGGGCTTCACCTTGAGACTCTCCCTCCTGCCCGGGGATCAAATCAGTCACAGACAGACTCGGGGTTCCCTGCTGCTGGGGGGCAGTTACGTGGGGGCTAATTACAGTCAGGCACTTACCGGGAGGCCTCGGGGCACAATGAGGTTTATTATTCCATCCGCCCGAGAGACTCACGATCATCCCGAGACTGAGATCCCTGCGACTCCTCCTGCAGCTGCTGCACCTGCAGTGTCTCGTGTGTGACTGATACAGGCTCCTCCCCTCCCGCTGCACTCACTCCCTGCTGCACTCCCTGCACTCCAACTCCCTGCTCCCCTACTCCCTGCCTGGCACCCCAATATCTGTATAAACGCTGAGCTGCCCACCCCAATATTAACTGCACACTCTACAGCACTGACATATCAACTCCCTGCACCTTCCATAATACTTCAATAACTCCCTGCACCTCCAACCCTGAAGACAAGACATTAGCAACATTGCCCCTCACCCCCAGAACACACAGAACACCCCCACTGCTATGTCACAGCTGTAACTACTGAACCCCAAAGCAAATGCTCACTAATTAGGGCTTTCTGGGGCCCCTGCAGCCCCCGGCTCTGCTTCCTCTGTCTGTAGTGCAGCCCCTGTGTTATGGCAAATGAGCGAGACGCACGGCTGGACAGAATTCATTGCAGTCTGCAGCATGTCACTCAACTGGCAGTTAGCCAATCAGGATGCCCAGCTGTCAGTACTCACTCAATAGCTGAAACTGTGTCCTGGGACTGGAATGAGTTGATTGGTGCAGAGAAATAGTTTTATCAATGGCCTCCCCCCCCAAGTCTTTGTTCTTTATCCCCCCCCCCATTCACCTCTCTAACAAACAGTCAGGGGAAGGGGGGCACATGTTTCCATGGTAACCAGATTAAAGCTCAGATGATTCTTTTCAACACCACATGGGGCCTGGGGGGTAATTTGTAATTTTATTGGAGACTGAGAAGCCAATCTGCCCCCCAGCAGGAATAATCAGACTGGAGAAAAGAAAGCAGGGGGTGTCCCAATGTGACTCTCTTTGTGCCCCAGCCTTCCTGCCCTATTAATATCACATGGCATCCAACTCCCTGCTACCTCTGCACCTTTATGTATTCCCTGCTCACTGCAAGGTCTTTCATATAAACCCAACTGGATTGTGGGCCCAAGAGCTTACAGTCTAATCTCACAGCCAACTCCCTGCTACATGAATCCTTATTCCCTTATGTACCATGTGACATCAGTGCAGCAGCATGGATTGTGATTCCAAAAGCTTGCAATCTAATGCAGAGGCCACAGACACTGCAGTATTTACCTGATACCAGGTGGGGTGACTCTCAGGTGACGTCCCTAGGGTGGGACAGGTCAATAGAACAGAGATTATGCAACCAATCAGCAATTAGCTTTTACTGGTCAGCTGCAGGCAGAATAATGAAAGCAGCATCTGATTGGTTAAAAAGATGGGTCCCTCCCCTTTAGAGTTCCCTCACATGTGTCAGGGGCATTTACCTGTCTGTTCCCACAGGAAAGTAACGAGACGCCCAAACACAACTGCAATAAAAACCTGGGGGGAAAGAGCACAATGAGAATCATGTTGAACGCGCTTTTATGTGTGTGAGTGTCAGCTGTGTGTAATGCAGGGAGAGCTGAGGATGCTGGGAGCTGTAGTTTACAAAGACTCCCATTATGCAGTTATGTATAGAGAGACCCCCATAGATTGGTATCAGGGAGTGGATACTGGGACATGTAGTACAGCCGCTGTTTAAAATTGTAATGGGGCTGTTGAAAATTACATTTTTGGGCCCCAAAATATTGATAAATTGACCTATTCTACCAAGATGTTTTAAAATTATTCATGAATTAGGGTCTCACTGGTCCCCCTACATTCCTGCCCCCCCCCCTGCAACTGCAGTGTCTGCTCACTCTATAGTTACACCCCTGCCCTGGGGCCTGACAGCACTAAGGACACCCCCTGTTTGTTAATTCTGCACCCCTTTATGGCTTCCCTCTGACTGTATGGGCTGCTGCTGCCGCAGTCCAGTGAGGACTAGTGTGTGTTACACAGCGCCACCTGCTGGACACTGGCACAAATGCGCAATACTGACAATTCTGCACCTGATCTGTATGTCAGGCCAGTCTTAGTGTGTATTTATATGTATGTGTGTGTGTGTGTGTCTATAGCTGTGTGTGTGTCTATATATATATATATATATATATGTGTGTGTGTGTGTGTATATGTGTGTGTATATATATATGTGTGGGTATATGTGTGTGTGTCTATATATATATATATATATATATATATATATATATATATATATATATATATATATGTATGTTTGTGTGTGTGTTTGTGTGTGTGTATATATATATGTGTGTGTATATGTGTGTGTGGGTGTCTATGTGTGTGTCTATGTGTGTGTATGTGTGTGTATATGTGTGTGTGTGTCTATGTGTGTGTATGTGTATAAGCAGATGGCAAATCAGTGAGAGGGAGTCATAACCTGCAGTGCTAAAACAAGTCCATGCAGGATATTGGCACTATTATACACGGCACATACACACAAGCCTGGCTGGTACAAAGCTGCCGTGTTGTTTGCCCAATCACAAGGCCTTCTCCTTATTATATTGTGTGTGTGTATTGAGTGTATTGTACTATCCATTCATGTCCAAAAGCATTATCTGTGTCTGGGGGTTGGGTTCAGCCCACAAGCATCTAGAGGAATAAAACTTATAGACTGAAGTTCTGTTTGGGCTTTCAGCCCCTTTAACCAGTGCATAAAGTGTAAAGTTGTGTATTAGGCTTGTGTGCTCCCATATGCACAGGGAATTGTGCCACTTACACACCATCTGTCCCTCTATCACTCTGCTCCTCTTCCCAAACGGACACCCATTCTGAGCTTGGGCCCCTTGTGAGCTGAGCCAATCAGCTTCTTCCCTGCATCCTCTTCTTCATCACTGTGTTACATATTTATACAGACGGGATTTCCTATATATACTGTATATTTATTCTATGCAGTCACATGGGCACCAGCAAATACACTCCCCAATCTCCTACACTTTTGGATTACAGTATTTTATCCAACTCCCTGCACTCCCTAGACTCCCTGCACACTGCACCTCGTTTATTCATAGCAACATCTTCTCTCCTGCTATTAATGTCACACATCTCCCTGTGAGAAGCCACTTCATTAGGAACCTTATCATATTCATTGGGTTTGATGAGCTCAGCGTTGAGTTTGACACAAACCAGTCTCTCCATAATAAGCTGGTACCTCCCTCCCCAGTAGGGTCATTATCAGTGAAATATACCAACTTCTCCATCTCACACTTCCTTGCCCTACTGTCTCAAGAGATGGAGACAGTAGGTCAAGATAGAGATGGAGACATTAGGGTAAGATGGAGATAAAGACAGTAGAGCAAGATAGAGACAATAGGACAAAATGGAGACAACAGGACAAGATGGAGACAGTAGGGTAAAATGAAAATAGATGAAAAAGACAGTAGAGCAAAAAAGAGAAGAAGACAGAAGAGCAAGCTAGAGATGAAAACAGTAGGAGAAGAAAGAGATGGAGACAGCAGGACAAGATGGAGACAGTAGGACAAGTTGGAGACAGTAGGACAAGATGGAGACAGTAGGACAAGGTGTGACAGTAGGGCAAGAAAGAGATAGTGACAGTAGGACAAGATGGAGACAGTAGGGCAAGATGGAGACAGCAGGACAAGATGGAGACAGTAGGGCAAGATGGAGACAGTAGGACAAGATGGAGACAGTAGGACAAGATGGAGACAGTAGGACAAGATGGAGACAGTAGGACAAGGTGTGACAGTAGGGCAAGAAAGACAAGGAGACAGAAGAGCAAGCTAGAGATGGAAACAGTAGGAGAAGAAAGAGATGGAGACAGCAGGACAAGATGGAGACAGTAGGGCAAGATGGAGACTGTAGCCAAGAAAGAGATGGCGACAGTAGGACAAGAAAAAGATGGAGACAGTAGGGCAAGATGGAGACAGTAGGACAAGATGGAGACAGTAGGGCAAGATGGAGATGGTAGGACAAGATGGAGACAGTAGGACAAGATGGAGACAGTAGGGCAAGATGGAGATGGTAGGGGAAGGTGGGAGACAGTTGAGAGAGGTGGGAGACAGTAAGGCAAAGTGGGAGACAGTAGGTGAATGTGTGAGACAATAGAGGAGATAGTAGGGGAAGGTGGGAGACACAGTAGGTAGAATTGGTGACAGATGAATTATGAATGTACAGAAAGAATAAGGACCCCAAGGCGCTGCAGTGAGAGAGAAGGAGGAAAGTATAATATGTGGGTCAGTGAGTTTGTTGCTCGGTGCTAATTAGTACTCATGCAGGGAGCGCAGGGAATTAGCAGACATGTTTCTGTGAGTGCAGGAATAAGTGGAATTAATTCTGAGGATCATACGGCGAATAGAAATGAACATTCAAGCTGGTGTCAAACAGAATATTATGTGCCAACCAAAGCCAGACTGGCAGTGCCCCCTGGGAAATAGAACCCTATACACCCCACATCGCTGTCATTCTTTTTTATTATTTATCCTCTCTTGTCTCTCCTCATCTTCTCTTTTCTTTCCCATCTGTTTCCCCTTTTTATTACTGCTTTATCTCTCACCTTCTCTCCCCTTCTATATTTCTCCTCTCCCCCATTTGTCTCTCTACTCCCTAACCCCCTTTCCCTTCTCTCCTTCTGTCTCTCACCCCCTCTCCTTTCCTTTTCTCCCCCAACTGTTTGGCCTTACTCTCCCCCATCCTCCCTCTTCTCTCCCCTTCTATATTTCTCCCCATTTGTCTCTCTACTCCCTAACCCCCTTTCCTTCTCTCCTTCTGTCTCTCATCCCCTCTCCTTTCCTTTTCTCCCCCAACTGTTTGGCCTTACTCTCCCCCATCCTCCCTCTTCTCTCCCCTTCTATATTTCTCCTCTCCCCCCATTTGTCTCTCTACTCCCTAACCCCCTTTCCCTTCTCTCCTTCTGTCTCTCATCCCCTCTCCTTTCCTTTTCTCCCCCAACTGTTTGGCCTTACTCTCCCCCATCCTCCCTCTTCTCTCCCCTTCTATATTTCTCCTCTCCCCCATTTGTCTCTCTACTCCCTAACCCCCTTTCCCTTCTCTCCTTCTGTCTCTCATCCCCTCTCCTTTCCTTTTCTCCCCCAACTGTTTGGCCTTACTCTCCCCCATCCTCCCTCTTCTCTCCCCTTCTATATTTCTCCTCTCCCCCATTTGTCTCTCTACTCCCTAACCCCCTTTCCCTTCTCTCCTTCTGTCTCTCATCCCCTCTCCTTTCCTTTTCTCCCCCAACTGTTTGGCCTTACTCTCCCCCATCCTCCCTCTTCTCTCCCCTTCTATATTTCTCCTCTCCCCCATTTGTCTCTCTACTCCCTAACCCCCTTTCCCTTCTCTCCTTCTGTCTCTCATCCCCTCTCCTTTCCTTTTCTCCCCCAACTGTTTGGCCTTACTCTCCCCCATCCTCCCTCTTCTCTCCCCTTCTATATTTCTCCTCTCCCCCATTTGTCTCTCTACTCCCTAACCCCCTTTCCCTTCTCTCCTTCTGTTTCTCACCCCCTCTCCTTTCCTTTTCTCCCCCAACTGTTTGGCCTTACTCTCCCCCATCCTCCCTCTTCTCTCCCCTTCTATATTTCTCCTCTCCCCCATTTGTCTCTCTACTCCCTAACCCCCTTTCCCTTCTCTCCTTCTGTTTCTCACCCCCTCTCCTTTCCTTTTCTCCCCCAACTGTTTGGCCTTACTCTCCCCCATCCTCCCTCTTCTCTCCCCTTCTATATTTCTCCTCTCCCCCATTTGTCTCTCTACTCCCTAACTTCTCAAGGGAAGAGACAATTTACAGAGACAATACTGTGGCGCCCCCTGCCAGAGCCAATCAGATCCTTTGTTGCCCCATAACACACCTATAATTGCTTGTCTGCCAGTGTAGCTGCTCAATCCTCTAAACAGGGTCAGAACTAGGGGTGACAATTGGCTTCTACAGGTTCCCTTCTCTATGTGTAGCAATGAATTGAACCTAGAACTGTATGGGATGCAGCCCCTTCTTCTTGGCTTCTGTACTTCCAGAATTTCCAGATTGTAATCTCCATGGGGCAGAAATTGCTGCCTTCATGTTACAATTGCGTCTCACAGATCCACCCCTGTCACTGATGTATTAATTCCGTCAATTGTCCCCCTGCTTAATCCTCTGAATTACTGTGACTAGTGGGCCAGAATAAATAGATTTATTCCATATACATTCCATATATACAATCAATCTCCCACCACATCTGGGCAGCAAAATTATATGTGCCGGAGGCAAGAAATTCCCCTTATCTGAGTGTAATGGTTTCTTCCTGCCCCTTCATTATTATTCAATGGAACACTGTTTCCTGAACAGTTGTGCCCCAATAATGCTAATAGGCCCCGTATGTATATTTATATATAGTGATCATATCCCCCTTATATATTTATATATAGTGATCATATCCCCTTATATATTTATATATAGTGATCATATCCCCTTATATATTTATATATAGTGATCATATCCCCTTATATATTTATATATAGTGATCATATCCCCTTATATATTTATATATAGTGATCATATCCCCCTTATATAGTTATATATAGTGATCATAATCCCCCTTATATATTTATATATAGTGATCATATCCCCTTATATATTTATATATAGTGATCATATCCCCTTATATATTTATATATAGTGATCATATCCCCTTATATATTTATATATAGTGATCATATCCCCTTATATATTTATATATAGTGATCATATCCCCTTATAGTTATATATAGTGATCATATCCCCTATCAAATAATATCCCCTTATATTTATATATAGTGATCATATCCCCCTTATATATTTATATATAGTGATCATATCCCCTTATATATTTATATATAGTGATCATATCCCCTTATATATTTATATATAGTGATCATATCCCCTTATATATTTATATATAGTGATCATATCCCCCTTATATTTTATATAGTGATCATATCCCCTTATATATTTATATATAGTGATCATATCCCCTTATATATTTATATATAGTGATCATATCCCCTTATATATTTATATATAGTGATCATATCCCCTTATATATTTATATATAGTGATCATATCCCCCTTATATATTTATATATAGTGATCATATCCCCTTATATATTTATATATAGTGATCATATCCCCTTATATATTTATATATAGTGATCATATCCCCCTTATATATTTATATATAGTGATCATATCCCCGTATATATTTATATATAGTGATCATATCCCCTTATATTTATATAATAGTGATCCATATCCCCTTATATAGTTATATATAGTGATCATATCCCCTTATAATAGTTTATATATAGTGGATCATATCCCCTTATATATTTATATATAGTGATCATATCCCTTATATATTTATATATAGTGATCATATCCCCTTATATATTTATATATAGTGATCATATCCCCCTTATATATTTATATATAGTGATCATATCCCCCTTATATATTTATATATAGTGATCATAATCCCCCTTATATATTTATATATAAGTGATCATATCCCCCTTATATATTTATATATAGTGATCATACCCCTTATATATTTATATATAAGTGATCATTTCCCCCTTATATATTTATATATAGTGATCATATCCCCAAATATATTTATATATAGTGATCATATCCCCTTATATATAGTGATCATATCCCCAATATATTTATATATAGTGATCATATCCCCCTTATATATTTATATATAGTGATCATATCCCCCTTATATATTTATATATAGTGATCATACCCTTATATATTTATATATAGTGATCATTTCCCCCTTATATATTTATATATAGTGATCATATCCCCAAATATATTTATATATAGTGATCATATCCCCTTATATATAGTGATCATATCCCCAAATATATTTATATATAGTGATCATATCCCCCTTATATATTTATATATAGTGATCATATCCCCCTTATATATTTATATATAGTGATCATATCCCCTTATATATTTATATATAGTGATCATATCCCCTTATATATTTATATATAGTGATCATATCCCTTATATATTTCTATATAGTGATCATATCCCCTTATATATTTATATATAGTGATCATATCCCCGTATATATTTATATATAGTGATCATATCCCCTTATATATTTATATATAGTGATCATATCCCCGTATATATTTATATATAGTGATCATATCCCTTATATATTTATATATAGTGATCATATCCCCTTATATATTTATATATAGTGATCATATCCCCTTATATATTTATATATATGACCATATCCCCTTATATATTTATATATAGTGATCATATCCCCTTATATATTTATATATAGTGATTATATCCCTTATATATTTATATATAGTGATCATATCCCCGTATATATTTATATATAGTGATCATATCCCCTTATATATTTATATATAGTGATCATATCCCCTTATATATTTATATATAGTGATCATATCCCCCTTATATATTTATATATAGTGATCATATCCCCTTATATATTTATATATAGTGATCATATCCCCCTTATATATTTATATATAGTGATCATATCCCCGTATATATTTATGAATAATGCTCCCCCAGTGAACGTAAGTCTTATTAATACTGGGTGTTGCCTTTGTGCCTTTGCTGCTGTCCGGCTGTATTATATATTATTAACATGTATTATATAGACGGTATTAGAAAGCCTCCCCTCATTGGGCACAAATCTCGTTCCGTCCCAGGGACCCCGTATCTGTTATTTGATGATAATGACATAAATCTCCTCTGTTAATAACAGAAATCTTGTCTCTCTCCGCTGGTTGCCATGCCAACGAAACAATCTTTTAATGTAAAATTAAACAAGCTCTTTGGGGGAAAGGGAACAGTTTTAACGCCTTTAGTTCATGTTGTTTGTGCTTTTAAATATAATAGAAAAACTTATTGTGCAACTCGCTGTCATTCCCAAGCAGAATATTGTGGGGGTGTATTTTCTTCTTTTTCTTTTATAAGAGAGAACTTTGCTTAGAAATAATGATTTAAAGAGGTAGCTCAGATTTTCTATTACTCCATCTATTTACTTACACACACACTGTCCTGCCTTCATTACCCAGACACCCCGGGGACCCCCTACTGAGCCCCCCAACACTCACTCAGCCGCTCTTGTGGGTCAATGACTCCTTTTATTTAACTGACACTTTACACTTGTAAAGAAAATGATGAGTCTCTGCCCTCGGCCCCACACCCTCCCCTTCCCTCTCTCCGGCCAAAGATTAAATATAAGAATTTAATTATCAACAGAAATCCCTTCCCTCCACTTTATAAACAGTTTCCATTCCCTCCTGTCTGATCTGCATTCCTCAACTGCACCCTGTGCTCTGTCACCCACTGTCACCCACTGTCACCCACAGACTGTAATAAGGAATCAAATCCCACTGACAGTCCATGGGGCATCAGTATTTCTATAGGGATCTCACCCACTAACCCCATGGGCCCCATAGTAGCTACAGCCAAATTCACTGCTCTATCAGTACTGGAAGGAATGTTCTGGGCACACAATAAGCTATACCCTCATACTGTACTGTCTAAGGGAATCAATATGGCACCTCCTCCTCCCATATGTATAAATACAAATATACAGAGAAGGAATGTTCTGGGCACACAATAAGCTATACCCTCATACTGTACTGTCTAAGGGAATCAATATGGCACCTCCTCCTCCCATATGTATAAATACAAATATACAGAGAAGGAATGTTCTGGGCACACAATAAGCTATACCCTCATACTGTACTGACTAAGGGAATCAATATGGCACCTCCTCCTCCCATATGTATAAATACAAATATACAGAGAAGGAATGTTCTGGGCACACAATAAGCTATACCCTCATACTGTACTGTCTAAGGGAATCAATATGGCACCTCCTCCTCCCATATGTATAAATACAAATATACAGAGAAGGAATGTTCTGGGCACACAATAAGCTATACCCTCATACTGTACTGTCTAAGGGAATCAATATGGCACCTCCTCCTCCCATATGTATAAATACAAATATACAGAGAAGGAATGTTCTGGGCACACAATAAGCTATACCCTCATACTGTACTGTCTAAGGGAATCAATATGGCACCTCCTCCTCCCATATGTATAAATACAAATATACAGAGAAGGAATGTTCTGGGCACACAATAAGCTATACCCTCATACTGTACTGTCTAAGGGAATCAATATGGCAACCTCCTCCTCCCATATGTATAAATACAAATATACAGAGAAGGAATGTTCTGGGCACACAATAAGCTATACCCTCATACTGTACTGTCTAAGGGAATCAATATGGCACCTCCTCCTCCCATATGTATAAATACAAATATACAGAGAAGGAATGTTCTGGGCACACAATAAGCTATACCCTCATACTGTACTGTCTAAGGGAATCAATATGGCACCTCCTCCTCCCATATGTATAAATACAAATATACAGAGAAGGAATGTTCTGGGCATCACTCAGTGTGTATCACACGTCTCTGGGACACATTCAGACTGGGCCGAGGGTTGGAAACATCCGGACTCAGGACTGTTTGTGCATCTCTTTAATTTCCAATTAAACTTTCATTCTCATTAGTGATGGTAGTGATAAGCAAATTTGTCCCTTTTTGCTTTGTTGAAAAATTTGTGACCTTCCTATGAAATTTGCAAAACATTCACAAAAAGCATTGAAGTCAAAATTATTTTGACGTGCGTCAATTGCGATGGCCGCAGCAATTTTTATACGCACGTCTATTTTTTCCAAATGCATTAAAGTCAATAGGCATCCGAATAATTTTGACGCGCAACAATTTTTCTGCGGGCTACTATTCTGACGCACACCCACATTTTTTTTTGATGCACCAGATTTTTCGCTGCGAATTTTCTCTGCAGTTTCGCAAATGTATTCGCCAGTGGTGAAACGCGGAAATAACCAGTGAATTTGCACCTGGCATATTTATTCACCCATCACTAGTGCGGAGGTGTGAGTAGGTAGCCCAGTGCAATATAACACAGCTCTTCATAATACAACATTTTATACAACAATCAGAACTTTACACATATACCTGCCTCCAACAATACATTAAAAGAGTCATATAAAGGCATTACAACAAAAAAATACCCCTGAAATATTGTTCAAATGAGGCAGTGTAGCAAAGGGTAATGTAGGAAAACATAATGGATTGGGGGTTGGGACTGTTGGATCAGAACCAGCATAATATAGTTCCCAGTCCCAGACAGAACCATTCCCCAATATACTCTAGAGAATCTGCTCCATTATCCCAAATTAGAACCCCGTCGGGCCTTTGCTTAGTGGCAGCTCAGTCTCTGAAGTTTAAGCACCAGCCTGAGTGACAGGCGAGTAATTCCACTGGAGGGGTCGCAGAACGAGCTGGTTCTGCCACAATATCTGGGGGCAATTGTATCACTGGTTCCATCTGATGAGATCAGCCACGAGTCAGTCACATTGAGACAAAAGTTAATGGGGGGGGGATCAATGTGACTCTATTCAAGTACAGATATATTAAACTGTAAGATGAAAACAGTAGAACAAGATGGAGACAGTAGGACAAGGTGGAGACAGGGAGTCAAGACGGAGACAATAGGACAAGATGGAGACAGTAGGACAAGATGGAGACAGTAGGACATGATGGAGACAGTAGGAAAAGATGGAGACAGTAGGGCAAGATGGAGACAGTAGTGCATGATGGAGACAGTAGGACAAGATGGAGACAGTAGGGCAAGATGGAGACAGTAGTGCATGATGGAGACAGTAGGACATAATGGAGACAGTAGGACCAGATGGAGACAGTAGGGCAAGATGGAGACAGTAGGACAAGATGGAGACAGTAGGACATGATGGAGACAGTAGGGCAAGATGGAGACAGTAGGGCAAGATGGAGACAGTAGGACAAGATGGAGACAGTAGGGCAAGATGGAGACAGTAGGACAAGATGGAGACAGTAGGGCAAGATGGAGACAGTAGGGCAAGATGGAGACAGTAGGACAAGATGGAGACAGTAGGACAAGATGGAGACAGTAGGACAAGATGGAGACAGTAGGACATGATGGAGACAGTAGGAAAAGATGGAGACAGTAGGGCAAGATGGAGACAGTAGTGCATGATGGAGACAGTAGGACAAGATGGAGACAGTAGGGCAAGATGGAGACAGTAGTGCATGATGGAGACAGTAGGACATAATGGAGACAGTAGGACCAGATGGAGACAGTAGGGCAAGATGGAGACAGTAGGACAAGATGGAGACAGTAGGACATGATGGAGACAGTAGGAAAAGATGGAGACAGTAGGGCAAGATGGAGACAGTAGTGCATGATGGAGACAGTAGGACAAGATGGAGACAGTAGGGCATGATGGAGACAGTAGGGCATGATGGAGACAGTAGGACAAGATGGAGACAGTAGGGCAAGATGGAGACAGTAGTGCATGATGGAGACAGTAGGACAAGATGGAGACAGTAGGGCATGATGGAGACAGTAGGGCATGATGGAGACAGTAGGACAAGATGGAGACAGTAGGACATAATGGAGACAGTAGGGCAAGATGGAGACAGTAGTGCATGATGGAGACAGTAGGACAAGATGGAGACAGTAGGGCATGATGGAGACAGTAGGACAAGATGGAGACAGTAGGACATAATGGAGACAGTAGGACAAGATGGAGACAGTGGGGAAAGATGGAGATGGAGACCACAATTGTTGCACCTTTCCCTTTACCCTATTCCATTTGCTACACTCAGTAGGCCGTTCCCTGATAGAATATTTCATGGGTAAGTCTAAAAACAGGTAAAAGAGAAACTCATTTGCACCAAGGGGACGTGGTACAACTATAAAGGAATTTTCTGTTACCCCCCCAAATATACTCCTGCATCTTGGTGTGTGAATGTGTCACAGAGACCTATGCTTGTGTCCTCTAGGGGCAATGTCACCCCCTCTTTTCCGAATTTATTTTCAGCCCACATTGTGCTTAGAATAAGGGGGTGGAACAATTACTACTCCACACAAATCACTTTCTATCAAGTGTGAATCTCATGGGAACTCACACAGAGGCTTCTGCTTTTCTGCCCCCCCAGTGATAAGAGGAGGTGGGGGGGTATTTATTCCCCATTGGGGAGACATTGAATGGAGTTCATTATATTTGCTGTACAGAGCCAGGGGCTTTATGTATAAGTCTTACTCCCAATGTCTCTTTCTAATGTGTCTGTGGAAACCCACACGGCTCATTGCTCTGCAGCGTATTAGCCTGCTGGCCAGAGAGGCCTGTGACTCATTCACAGTGGGGGGTGATCAGAAAGACTGGCCAAACAAAAACACTGAACATACTTACATATATGAAGAGCACAAATAACGCTATCGGAGAGGGGATCATACATGTTACATGCAGTCTTGCCATGCGGTGCCACTGCGGATTCATTGTACAAATAGACCAACCGGCGGCAGGATATACAAGGGCCAATAACAGCCCTCCAGCTGTCGATTAACTATAACTCTCAGAACACTGGCAGTGGGTTGCTGGGAGTTGCAAGTTAAGGCGGGACACTGATGATATTGAATCATCCTTCCGAGTCCTACCTGAAGGCATGGGCTCCGTTGCCCAAGTGTCCCAGGCACAGCCCACAGACAGCTTTAGCAGGTGGGTCCCCCTTCGTCGAAGCTAGGGAGAGCCCACCATCCCGGCCCCCCCAAGGGGTTTGGGGTCGTTTGGACTCCCCTTCGCCGAAGCTAGGGGGAGTCCCGTCTACCCTGGGTTCTGCCGAAGCTTCCCCAAGGGTGTGTCATGGCCTGGGGTCCAACCAAAGGGACTAGGACCCCATCCAGGGTGCTCAAACCAGGCACAAAAGGTGGGTCCCGCACCAGGACCTGCCCCCCTCTAGTTACGTTACTGCTCACAACCTCAATCAGACACTGGATGGGAAAGGATTTGGGACTCACCGAAGGCGTCTGTGGGAGGCGACTGTCTGGTCCAGCCTGGGGGAGACAGAGAAGAGAGACAGGTTAAGTCACAGCACTGAAATCCATCTACGGGCCCTTACTGTGTAAAACATTTCCCATCCCTGCCTCTCACTTAGGGACACTGCTGGGTTTGGCCTCTGCTTCCTTTCTGGCAAACACAACAACACTGTCTTGCTTTATGGCAGGGACACAATGAGCCTCTCAAAGTGCAAAGTATTGATATGGGGGTAGGGTGGTTTTGGGCTGGCTAATTACCCCTCTAGCAGGACATGGGGGGTTATGACATGGGCAAAACAAACAAAAGAATTGTCTGGTCCATTCTGACCAATCAAATTCCTTGGTACAGACAAAGAAGATTTCCAAGGATCACCATTCACATACCCACACCAGGATATATGGGCACCCAGCCCCCCCAAACATACCTCTGTCTCCCTTGAGTTACCCCAGTCTCTGCGACACCCCAGCATCTCTCCTGGCCCGTCTGTGCTTGATAATGTCACTCAACTCCCAGCACCTTTGGAAAAATCCTTTGTAGTGCCATTCAACTCCCGGCATGTGGGCACAAGGAATGAGTGCCCTACTTTACAAGCAGCAGGCAGATGTGCTGAGCTATAGAGGGAATTAAGGGGGGCCGCACTCTGCTCTCCCTTCATTAGATCTCTGCTCTGATATCACTGGCTCTGCTATAAGGCACACGGCTCAGCAGTAATCCCTGTAATCTGCCCAATAACTGCCTCCCTGCACTGCTCATCCGCTGTATTCCTCAGCAAGCTGAACCCTGTGCTGTCTGTGAGGAGCAATATGGCAGCTCCCACCGCGTGCAGCAGGAATGGGCGCAGGTCCAATCACAGGCAATGCAGGTTATTTGCCATGTTAGTAAATAGTAGCTGCCCACACAAATGTTTGGATCGTTCCTCACATTAATCAAATGTATCAGAGAAAAAATAAAATCATAAAGCAGCCAATCAACACCCATCAGCTCTGGGGTGCTCATAATAGAGGCTGTACCCCAGAGAGACAGCGTTATACAGGGTGCGGGGCCCACTGGTAACTTTGGACTTGGGGCCCTCCCTCTCCTAAACTCTCTGCTCCCTCTATCTCTCCTGTTCCCTCTCCCCCCAACTATTTGTCCTCCCTCATACCTGGGGCCCTAAACAAATCAAAGGGAACCCTGACATCTCACCTGTACAGATTCCCCAAACTTCACTAATTAATGCAACAGCCCAAACCCTATTCATTGCACTTATGTCGCACGAGGGGGGGTACTGTCCCTTTAACTTGATGATCATTTCCCCATTCCCAAGATATCGATCATTATATTTAATGACACTCGCACTTATGGACATTTCTCTTACTGGCCAGTTATTAAGCGTTCAGAGTGGGGGCAGGAAAAAGATCTCGTTTTAACCTGTCGTTTGCTGTGTTTACAGGATATTGACCCATTGCTGTCGTGTTTGAGGCAACGGTGATACAAGAAGTTGTCTGATGAAGTAATAGTCCCTGCAGAAAGCTTCCTCCTCCTACACTTCTAAATCATTTACCATTAAAGGGCAAGTTCGTATTAAAGTAGGAAGTAGAGACGGTTATTCTAAGAAAATTTGCAATTGGTCTAGCTTTTTTTTTGTGGTTTTTCAATGTAATGTCTCGCTCTACAGCTCCACTGGCATTTGGTTGGTTGGGCTCCAGTTCCCCAGCAACCACTTGGTAGTTTAATGGCAACTATAAGAGCCTGGCTGATGATATGGGTTGCAGGGCAAAGGATTTGAAAGCTAGAAGCCTTTGCCGGGGTCAGTGTCCTTGGCAACGAGGACCATTGGAAATAATAGTATTTAATAATAATAATTACTACTCAGTGTCATGTATCAGTGTGCCCTTTGGGTTTTAAATACAGTAGAACCTCAATTTTACATCCCCTGATTTCAAGTTTTCCTTCATTTTAATAATATATTTCCTTGATTTTACATGTCCCTTGATTTTACACCATTTTTTTCTGGTCCCTTGAAAAACGTAAAATGGGGGTTCTACTGTATATCTGCTCAGATTAAAGCTGGATCTCCAACCCCGACACGTGAATGGATCCTTTATATGTCCAACTGTCAACGTAACTAGGGGCTGCTGGGCTTAAAGGGACATTACACGGTCTTGTTCCCAATGATAGAAACAGTCAGTGTTATTGCATTGTGGGTGCTGCCTGTGAGGTGCCGATATGGAATATTACAGTGAATTGCCTCACTATACACCTTTCCTGTCTTACTATTCACACTCCCCCCCCCCGTCACCATAGCAACTTCCCTTACTGCACTCACACAGGTGTCCAGGGAGTTACGTACCCTCCATACGCCCCAAATGTGAAGCTCCTCTTCCTGTGGTACATGGTGGGACCCCGAGTGTCTGTGCAGCAATGAGAGAGGTCTCTCCAGGGCTCTGTCCCCCGCAGTCTCACAGCTGTCTCTTATTTAGCAATGGGCCACAGGCTCTTCCCCTCTTGCACACACACTAACACTCACACACACTAACACACATACACACTAACACACATACACACTAACACACACAGAGCCTATTCTCCAGCACTCTATGTGCATCAGAATGGAAATGCAGCCGGGCTGCTGAATATCAAGGGGTCACACAGACAATAACTCTCTCTTCTCCTCTGCCCCAGTCCATCCCACACTCTGGATAACAAAGCAAAGGCTTCTGGGTATTTCCCAGAATCCCGTTCCAGGTGCCGACTGCCCATTGAAAAGCAACACAGCCTGAGGCCAAGGTTAACCCTGTACTTTACCTGGGGGGTGGCAGGTGAGACTCATTGGAGGTCCCACTAGTGATTACTGGCTCTTGATTGGATTTCTGATTAGCTGAGGGGCCCTTACTGGGCGGGGGCTCATTCTGGCCTCTGCAACTGATTGGTCTCTGATCTTTGCCTGACCAATGATTAGACAGCAGGCCTGATACATAGGGGCCCCAAAGGTGCTTTTGTCTATTATTGTTACAGGTTTGGTACAACTGACAGAAAAATATCACTTGCCCCACAGATCAGGAAGGAGAGGGTTAATGCTCACTGGGTCTCCAAGAAAGAGAGGATGATGTTATGGAATGTTCTTCCCATTCAGTCCCTTTATGCTCTTACACTGATTCTGTATCCCACGATCCCAAGGGCTGAGCCCCAGCAGTATAGGGAGTTTTGGGGCAATGAATGACCCCTTTGTTCTGCAGACAAGAGCCTCTCACTGTCCCCTACATGCCTGTTCCACGGATACAAGAGGCAGTTGGGCACCACAGAGCCATGAAGCCTGCAGTGCTGCAAAGTACATATCCAGTCTGTCATTTCCTGCAGGACTGAAAGGGTTACTCATGCCAATGTTCTAACCAATAAAATTCCTCCCTGTATCCAAACCTTATCTCTATATATTAGGTACCTATCTAGTGTTACCAATCCCTATTTCTGTAGGGAAATGAGAGAGAGCAGACAGTAACCCTTCCAACACTTTCCTCTTGTCTCTATATATTAGGTACCTATCTAGTGTTACCAATCCCTATTTCTGTAGGGAAATGAGAGAGAGCAGACAGTAACCCTTCCAACACTTTCCTCTTGTCTCTATATATTAGGTACCTATCTAGTACTACCAATCCCTATTTCTGTAGGGAAATGAGAGAGAGCAGACAGTAACCCTTCCAACACTTTCCTCTTGTCTCTATATATTAGGTACCTATCTAGTGTTACCAATCCCTATTTCTGTAGGGAAATGAGAGCAGACAGTAACCCTTCCAACACTTTCCTCTTGTCTCTATATATTAGGTACCTATCTAGTGTTACCAATCCCTATTTCTGTAGGGAAATGAGAGCAGACAGTAACCCTTCCAACACTTTCCTCTTGTCTCTATATATTAGGTACCTATCTAGTGTTACCAATCCCTATTTCTGTAGGGAAATGAGAGAGAGCAGACAGTAACCCTTCCAACACTTTCCTCTTGTCTCTATATATTAGGTACCTATCTAGTGTTACCAATCCCTATTTCTGTAGGGAAATGAGAGAGAGCAGACAGTAACCCTTCCAACACTTTCCTCTTGTCTCTATATATTAGGTACCTATCTAGTACTACCAATCCCTATTTCTGTAGGGAAATGAGAGAGAGCAGACAGTAACCCTTCCAACACTTTCCTCTTGTCTCTATATATTAGGTACCTATCTAGTGTTACCAATCCCTATTTCTGTAGGGAAATGAGAGAGAGCAGACAGTAACCCTTCCAACACTTTCCTCTTGTCTCTATATATTAGGTACCTATCTAGTGTTACCAATCCCTATTTCTGTAGGGAAATGAGAGCAGACAGTAACCCTTCCAACACTTTCCTCTTGTCTCTATATATTAGGTACCTATCTAGTGTTACCAATCCCTATTTCTGTAGGGAAATGAGAGAGAGCAGACAGTAACCCTTCCAACACTTTCCTCTTGTCTCTATATATTAGGTACCTATCTAGTGTTACCAATCCCTATTTCTGTAGGGAAATGAGAGAGAGCAGACAGTAACCCTTCCAACACTTTCCTCTTGTCTCTATATATTAGGTACCTATCTAGTGTTACCAATCCCTATTTCTGTAGGGAAATGAGAGAGAGCAGACAGTAACCCTTCATACACTCTTGGCTCCCCCAGACAGGACAGACAATACAGTAGAGCAGATAATACAGTCCTGGGGTTGGTACTTTCCATCTCCTCAATTAATCTCACTAGAAGAAAATGGATTTCCTTTCAGTCTGTGTGAGTTGAATCCCCCTGGAGACTTGGTTGGTTCATCCTAAAACCATCACTTACAGAGGACACAGGGAGTATTTTGGGGAAAATGAATTGCCTTAATGTTATAGCCAGGAATCTTTTGCAGACAGACAGACAGGTAAATAGACAAGTGGTAGAGTGATCACAGGAATATGCGAGAGAGGTGAGTGTTGCCTTTAATTTCTGCCCAGTACGAGATGTAAGTTACAGAGAAAGTATTGCTAAACAGAATGGGTTCTCTGATCAGGGAGTCGGGTTGTCAGGTTCTAGAAGCTGAGAGTTCTGAAGGGAGAGGCAGGTCAGTCGATTCCATTAGTGAAGGTCACAGATTGGGGCAGACAGGGAGAGGTATTTAATTTCAGTTTAGGCAGGTGTTTGTGAGCAGGACTCAGGGCAGGAAGGTTACTTGTCCCAGAGGGGGTCGGGGGTGCTGTGGGGGTCAGTGTAGTGAGGGGAACGCGCACAGAGGGCAGGATTTGTTATTATGATTTGTCTGTTGACTTGGGCCCCTTGTGTAGTAATAAACTGCGTTAAAAAAAAACAAAGTGTCTGCTTGTGCCACATGCAATCAAATGCGGGCGATGCTCAACTATAACTCACCACTTGGTGTAGAGTCAGGTGCAAGCTGCTGGTCCCCCTGTCAGGGACCCACTTATAACTCCAAGAAATACACGCTGCAGCACTCCTGTGAAAAGGGATTTATTGTGAGAACAAACTATTTATTGTTGGCACAATACACTTTTCACTGGATTCGGAGTGTTGCAGTATGTATTTCTTGGTGCTCGCGCCACATGCTTACAATAGACAGACAGACAGATGATAATGATAGACAGACATATTGATAGTGATAGAGATATAGATGATAAATTATATAAGGATAGATAGACAGACAGATAATGATAGACAGACAGACATATTGATAGGTGATGGAGCTATAGATGATAGTTAGATTGACAGAGAGAGAGAGAGATGGATAGGACAGACAGACAGACAATAGAAAATCCCAGGGCCCCTAAATCTTTAGAGAGAGAAAATGCTTGACCCAAATATATTGATATTGTACATCAGCCATGAAACCATGAAACCCTTTATATCCCTGGGCCCCATCTATCCCCAAACCTTGGCGTAAGATGAATAGGACCCAGAACGGTGTCTGATAAGCCAGAGAAATCCTTTCTGCAGCTCTATTGGCTGCCCACATGAAACATTATCCCACCTACTGTACCTTCATATTTATACTCTGCCTCCCATTCCCTTCTACCCCCTCTTTCTTTTCTCTCTTTTCAGTTCGGTACTTCAGCCCCCAATCTTCATTGTCATCACTGTCAGTTCTCCCTGTCACATTTCACTCATGTACCTTCAGTCATACAGTCATTGTTGCCTTGTCCCTGTATAAACTCTCCCCATCCCCAGAAAGGGGCCGAGTGACTCACTCCTTTGGCTTTCAGGAATAACAAGCGTCGTATTTGTGCATTTCTGGGTAACATTTAAGAGAACAGCTAAATATTTCCTCCATGTAAATACTCTGCTACTCACACAGGCAAAAACAATATTTTGGGTATAGTTCCCCTTTAAATTGAATGCCTTTATCACCCTGAGCCTCTGGAATTCCTATAAATGTGAAGGTTGTGGGCATAGGAACACGTGTGAATAATGAGGTCACAATGATTCAGTCATAGCAACTGAGCTTCAATGTGGGAGCTGCTATGTGGCGCCACCTGATGGAGTCCAGGAGCAGTGCAGCCGGATTCAGCACCACGGACAGAGGTTGATAAATGTCCCTGATACAGAATTGATATCGACCGGTGCCTGAAATCTTGTCAAATAAATTGCATTTCCTTCCCAATGAGAACAGCCTGTCAGTAGGAACCAATCAGCACATGATTTGGCCATTCTCAGGACTGGGAATACAGCACAGGGATCAATGGTTCCCCAAGCTATTGGACTGGATTCATTTAGGGGAGGTTCCTGTGCGACCAAGGGAAAGAGACAGCATCAAAACTTTAGGGGGGCCTACGCCTCTCCCCACAAACAATAGTTTTAGGGCCCTCTCTGGATGAAAGTACTGGGGGGGATTAGATTTATTGACCATGGGAAAGAGAACAGCTCAGGAGAAGGAAGTACATTAGGCACAAAGCCTTCCTGCCTCACTAATGCCCTGACCATGTGGGTCCCAATTTAGGGGATACCCCTGCTCAGTTCCTACATGTTACCTACACGTCTCCCAATGATCCCAGGCAATGGCAATACAGGCAGCAGGGGCCACGGGACTCAGTAGCCGTGTAACTAGGTCAGATGGAAAGAGCAGCAGCCGTGCAGAGACGTGCAACAGCCTGCTGGGTAAAGAGTATAATACATGTATATATACGAAAAATCAGATGGCGCACAGCAATTGTGCTAAATCATTCTTGTCGTTTATTTGAGATCTCCTCCACACAGTGTTTCAGGGGTACACGTCAAATAAATGACAAGAATGATTTAGCACAATTGCCGGAGTGTTCGCCATCTGAATTCTTTGAATTTACATGTTTGTTGAGCTTGAAGGCAGCAGAGTTTGCGGATAGAGCACCACATTGGGGGGAATTCACAAAAGTGTCGGTAAAATAAGTAACCCAGAAGTGGTGGTCGACAAATTTGTAAAATGACGTACGAACGGCAAATTCACAAAGGCAGATGTTACCATCTCTGAATGTCTCGTAAGTCTGTCAATTTTCTAAAATGTCGTATATCTTTTCATCGTACAAACGACATTTACCACGACTTTTTAAAAGACAATTTGACTGACATTTTCATTTTGGAGAGCCTAAAGTGTCTGAAAAATTGGCGGTAAAAAAAATGAGTTTACGAGTAATTCATAAAAATGTCGGGAAAAGTGGCGCCGAAAAAACCACGCCCACTTTTAACGACACTAATTCAAAAGTGTCGTACATGTCGGAAAATTGGCAGAGAAATGCTCTGTGAATTTGTCGGCTGTTGCTACGACACTTTCTACGACATTTTAAAGACATTTTTTCGTTCCCGACACTTTTGTGAATTCCCCCCATAGAGTCGCATACAGAATCTTGCATTGTTTTATATTGGATACAGTGAATAATATCCCACAGCTGGGGGGCACATTGGGGCTCAGGGTGCCCCCAAATAACTGCAGCTGGTTAATGAACTGGGCACTAAAGGCAAAGTTTTGGGCATCCAGTCTCCCCCATAACACTGTTTGTCTGAGCTAATTAGGCAACTGGCTGCTAATGAACTTTCACTAATGCACTGGTCATAGAGCTAAATGTGTCTGGTTATTGGCTGCATGCTGCTCTGCATATGTATAAACCCACTCACACTCACACTTGCACTCACACAAACACTGGCACTATTGCACTCAACATAAATCTCTTTGCCCATTACATTAATCAATATAATCCAGCAGTGGGAGTCAATACTTCCTGCTGGGCAAGTCTGTGCCCATATTGCCCCTGGCACAGAAAGGCTCCGGGTATCCATCATGTGAGACAAGAGGATTCCCAGGGGGACCCTCCTCCATAACCAAACTGGAGTCAATTACCTGCGCCTGCAGGAGCTGCCAAGTGTCATATCCCGAGTCCCAGCTGAGCCACCCCGGGGACAATGGGTTAATGAGCCAAAGGAATCAATTAACCTCTCACTGGGCAGGCTTCTGGGGGCCTCATATGTTCCCAGTCAGAAAAACAAATTTCTCCTCATTTTCTAATTTTTCAGCAAATAGGAACAGGGTTGGTTGAGCAAACGCACTGGCAGTGATGAGAGAACTTATGTTTAACAAAGTCACCCCAGGGTGCTACTGTTTTCTCTGCTGGTTTGGGCACCTTATAGGCACATAATGATGGGGGGCAACACTGTACCCCATGATCAGCAGTACCTCATTACAGCCCCCTATGTATGTATAAGGCAGCACAGAGGTGTTTGGGGCTATACCAAACCCAATAGGATAGAGGGAATGCAGGAGGGCTGCACAGAGAAGGAGGGAGACTCCTCAGCTAAACAGCTTACAATCTAGTGTTGGGCTTGAGGATAGGGAGTATCACACATGGCTGTCAGGGTGGCACAGGGTGTATAAGGGTGGCAGAGAGAATATCAAGGAGGGAAGTGGATTGGGGTTACTGGCACCAGAGGGCACCGACAGTGGACAATGAAGTCCGTACATTACAAAAAGAGAAGCATTTCTCCAAATGTTTTGCTTCTTCATTAAAATACTTTAACCCCCCTCCCCCGCAGCTCTCAGAATAACCCCCCATCTAATTGGTACATTCATTTACTCACCAGCTATAGGCACACAGCTCCTCGCAGCCAGTCTCTACTACTCCTGTGCTCAGCTTTGTGCTGTCCCTTTCAGCAGCTCCTGCCTCCTTTTCTATCTCCTTCCCTTTTTAGCCGACAGTGATCTCAGCCTACGGTGCAAGATGGCACAAAGATAGGCACGGTGGGCATAGAGCACAAGGATATGAAGAGGGTGCCCAGTCTGAAAACAATAGATGGGCAAGGGATGTCTTGTGTGTCAGCAGCTGCCAATGTTAAAATGAGATGCCAACATGACCTGCTTTCTAGATGCCAATGGGTACAGAGCTAGATGGCAGTTACTAGTCATTCAATGGGTAGAGAGCTGGTAGATACCAGTTTTGCACTGTTTACAGAGCTAGCTGGGAGATGCCAGTCCTTTAGTGGCACAGAGTTAGCTGGGAGATGCCAGTCCTTTAGTGGCACAGAGTTAGCTGGGAGATGCCAGTCCTTTGCTGAGAACAGAGTTAGTTGGAAGATGCCAGTCCTTTGACGAGTACAGAGTTAGCTGAAAGATGCCAGTCCTTTGCTTAGTAAAGAGTTAGTTGGAAGATGCCAGTCCTTTGCCGAGTACAAAGTTAGCTGAAAGATGCCAGTCCTTTGCTTAGTAAAGAGTTAGCTGGGAGATGCCAGTCCTTTGCCGAGTACAGAGTTAGCTGAAAGATGCCAGTCCTTTGCTTAGTAAAGAGTTAGTTGGAAGATGCCAGTCCTTTGCTGAGTACAGAGTTAGCTGAAAGATGCCAGTCCTTTGCTTAGTAAAGAGTTAGTTGGAAGATGCCAGTCCTTTAGTGGCACAGAGTTAGCTGAAAGATGCCAGTCCTTTGCTTAGTAAAAAGTTAGCTGGGAGATGCCAGTCCTTTGCTTAGTAAAGAGTTAGTTGGGAGATGCCAGTCCTTTGCCGAGTACAGAGTTAGCTGAAAGATGCCAGTCCTTTGCTTAGTAAAGAGTTAGTTGGAAGATGCCAGTCCTTTGCTGAGTACAGAGTTAGCTGAAAGATGCCAGTCCTTTGCTTAGTAAAGAGTTAGCTGGGAGATGCCAGTCCTTTGCTTAGTAAAGAGTTAGTTGGAAGATGCCAGTCCTTTGCTGAGTACAGAGTTAGCTGAAAGATGCCAGTCCTTTGCTTAGTAAAGAGTTAGCTGGGAGATGCCAGTCCTTTCCTGAGTACAGAGTTAGTTGGAAGATGCCAGTCCTTTAGTGGCACAGAGTTAGCTGGGAGATGCCAGTCCTTTGCCGAGTACAGAGTTAACTGGGAGATGCCATGTGAAGTTGAAGATCCTTTAGTAAATAAAGAAACAGTTGGGAGACTCCAGACCTTTAGTGGGTACAGAGCAAGTTGGGAGGTTCCTCTCCTTCAATGGCCACAGGGTACATAGGTAGGCAGAGCTTTCAATAAATCGAGATCTTAGCATTAGATGCAGAGATATTAGGGCACAACTGGTGCCAAACATATTATCTGGGGTGCAGCAATTGCAGACATTTGTGGGGGGTTTGGGATGTCTGGGAATCAGTAACTGGTAGGCAGAGGGGTGTCAGACTTTCCAGAGACAGACTTGTTATTCCTGCAGGAGACAGGGAAGCCCAGCCGGTGTGAGTTGGTGCTGAGACTGAGGGACCAGACAGCCAGTCACATGGGCCAAACACAGCTGCCATTGGCACAGGCTGGGGGCGCACCCTTTCCCTGCTGGGCACAGCCTCTTGCTCCAGTTCTGCACATCAGAAGCCAATGCAGCTACTCACTGGCAGGGGAGCATCTGGCACTACACCCACTGCTGTGCCCAATGGGCCCCAGGCTGCAATCAGCTCACCCTGCCCCAGGAACCCACGGACTGGTACCCGTCCTACCAGCCTGGTGTCATGTAATAACTACTGATATACCCCAACCCTGCACACTAATCCCCCCACATGCTCTCTACCCTCATATTGTACTGATCCACTATAGCAGCTCCCAGCCGTTAACATGCACAGAACAAAGAAGGAATATTCCAGGCACAATACATAAATACCATTGAGTGGATTCATTTCCCCTTTACATGAATCAGTTGCCCTTCACAGAACAGAAATAATGAGGGTTTGGGGAAGTAACAAAAAAAGTCTAATTTGTGACAGAGCTCGGCGTGGCACATCTAAATACTGCACTGTGAGTAGGAGTGTGACTAAATATAGTAGTGTGCAGTCAGAACTCAATGCCATGGGCCAGCTCTATAGTCACTGTGCCCCCCGAGTGCCACTGCCCATCAAAATAACGAAAAGACAGAGAAACCGTCCATAATCCCAGCACATCGTAATAACGAGGGCCAACTGATTCCAAAAGTTCAGCCACATTTTCTACGCTCATTTTCACAAAAATAAATATAATTTGTAAGATTGTGTAAAATGTCTTGTTCTGACAATGCCATCCCTTCAATTCCCAGGCCATTGGGCTACACAAACCGATTCCCACTCTAGTCTGGGAATTCACAGGTTCTGAAATGATCAAAATGAAAAGAAGATTTGATTTTTTTTTTAAATGAAGAATTGTGTTTAAAGGGGAAGTTAACTGACGGGGTTCATTGCTAATTAGGGATGCACTGAATGCAGGATTCGGCCTTTTTCAGCAGGATTCGGTCCGAATCCTTCTACCCAACTGAACCGAATCTACATCCTAATTTGCATATGTAAATTAGGGGAGGGGAGGGAAATTGCGTGACTTTTTGGGATTCGGTTCGGTAATCGGCCGAATCTTTTGCAAAGGATTCGGGGGTTCGGCCGAATCCAAAATAGTGGATTCGGTGCATCCCTATTGCTAATATCATGTTGCATTTGCTCTGGTACACATACCTCATACCCAGGACATGGATTTGTTATGCCAAGAAGTCTGGGCTGTGAGTGCCAAAAATCCCTGTGTGTATATGACATTTCAGTAGCCCACCTCCCAACATATGAAAAATGGAAAGAGGAAAAAATAAATCTTTTTAGATTTTTTGATCACACCAAATTATGGCCAGACCCCCTACCATGTCCATTTTACAAAATTTGGCAGGTTATGGAAAGTTTGAACACATTTCTGAGAGTTTTAGGGTCATGTTCTGTGTGTTATAAAAGTTTTGCAAATGGTGAAATTGCCCTTTAAAGGAGAACTAAACGCTAAAAATAAATGTGGCTAAAAATGTCCTATTTTCTATAGTGAACTTATTGCACGAGGCTAAAGTTTGAGCTTGTCAATAGCAGCAATGATCCAGGACTTCAAACTTGTCACAGGGGGTCACCATCTTGGAAAGTGTCTGTGACACTCACATGCTCAGTGGGCTCTGATTGGCTGTTGAGAAGCTAAGCTTAGGGCTCGTCACTAATTATCCAGCAGAAAATGACCTTCCCTGGCTGTAATATAAGCTCATGCTACAGGTTTGCTGATTATTCAATTCTGATGCTAATTGCACTGGTTTCTGTGCTGCCATGTAGTAATTATGTGTATTAATTACTAATCAGCCTTATATTGTGACATTTCTATTCTATGTGTACTGTATATTGTGAGTGGCTCCCTAAGCTCAGTAAGTGACAGCAGCACAGAGCATGTGAATCAGTGAATCAGCAGAAAAGAAGATGGGGAGCTACTGGGGCATCTTTGGAGACACAGATCTTTACTGCTAAAGGGCTGTGGTTGCCTTGGGCTGGTACAGAAGCACAAAACATCATGTACAACATTTCTACCTACTTCTTTAGTTCTCCAAAAAAACCTGCATTTCTTATTAGTTACAATTGTATCTTTGCTTTGCCTATTATGGTATGAGCATTTTTAAACCCCTCAAAACATAGGTAATCTTATATTATCCCCACAGAGGATCCAGATGACCTGTACTATTTATGAATATTTTGAAAGACATAAGTGCAAACAAGCAATATTTAACCTTAAAACTGCAGTATCTGCCATAGAAGATATGGTTGATGGTATCAGTGAAGATATTGTTAATATACTTAATTAAAAACGTTTTTTTGTTTATTGCAATTTCCTGTTTACATTTCAATGTATACATGTTTTTATCAATATTTTCTCTTTCTATACATTTTCCACATGCTGCTGAGATATAGGCATACACAGTGAACAATTGTGTAACGATGATCGTCTCACACAATGATGGATTTCATCTTTTTATGATAAAACTTTTAAACCTGTCCGACAAGTTTGCACCAGAACAAACGACAAATATAATTTTTTTTTGGATCATCCTAAAATCGGTTGTTTTACACAACTAAACTGAGTGCAGGTGCTGAGTATTCCGGCCTCTTTGCCGTAAAGACTCTTCTTTCGTTTCAGAAACTTTTTCTGGTGTCAGTGCAGGAGATCAAAGAGAAACTCTGGACTTTTTAATAAAATCCAAGACAGCGGCCGAGCTGTCAAAATTGGGACTGTCCCGCAGAAAACAGCACAGTTGGGAGGTATGATATTTCAGTAGAGCAGATTCTGTTCCGGGGAAAGATATTTCAGTAGAGCAGATTCTGTTCTGGGGGAAGATATTTCAGTAGAGCAGATTCTGTTCCGGGGGAAGATATTTCAGTAGAGCAGATTCTGTTCCGGGGGAAGATATTTCAGTAGGGCAGATTCTGTTCTGGGGGAAGATATTCCAGTAGGGCAGATTCTGTTCCGGGGGAAGATATTTCAGTAGGGCAGATTCTGTTCCGGGGGAAGATATTTCAGTAGAGCAGATTCTGTTCCAGGGGAAAGATATTTCAGTAGGGCAGATTCAGTTCCGGAAGGAAGAAATTTCAGTAGGGCAGATTCTATTCCAGGGGAAGATATTTCAGTAGAGCAGATTCTGTTCCGGGGGAAGATATTTCAGTAGAGCAGATTCTGTTCCATGAGAAGATATTTCAGTAGAGCAGATTCTGTTCTGGGGGAAGATATTTCAGTAGAGCAGATTCTGTTCCGGGGAAGATATTTCAGTAAGCAGATTCTGTTCCGGGGAAGATATTCAGTAGAGCAGTCTGTCTGGGGAAGATATTTCAGTAGAGCAGATTCTGTTCCGGGGGAAGATATTTCAGTAGAGCAGATTCTGTTCCTGGGGGAAGATATTTCAGTAGAGCAGATTCTGTTCCGGGGGAAGATATTTCAGTAGAGCAGATTTGTTCCATGGGAAGATATTTCAGTAGATCAGATTCTGTTCCGGGGGAAGATATTTCAGTAGAGCAGATTCTGTTCCGGAGGAAGATATTTCAGTAGAGCAGATTCTGTTCCGGGGGAAGATATTTCAGTAGAGCAGATTCTGTTCCTGGGGGAAGATATTTCAGTAGGGCAAGATTCTGTTCCGGGGGAAGATATTTCAGTAGAGCAGATTCTGTTCCGGGGAAGATATTTCAGTAGGGCAGATTCTGTTCTGGGGGAAGATATTCAGTAGGCAGATTCTGTTCCAGGGGAAGATATTTCAGTAGGGCAGATTCTGTTCCGGGGGAAGATATTTCAGTAGAGCAGATTCTGTTCCAGGGAAAGATATTTCAGTAGGGCAGATTCGTTCCGGGGAAGATAATTTCAGTAGGGCAGATTCATTCCAGGGGAAGATATTTCAGTAGAGCAGATTCTGTTCGGGGAAGATATTTCAGTAGAGCAGATTCTGTTCCTGAGAAGATATTTCAGTAGAGCAGATTCTGTTCTGGGGGAAGATATTTCAGTAGAGCAGATTCTGTTCTGGGGGAAGATATTTCAGTAGAGCAGATTCTGTTCTGGGGGAAGATATTTCAGTAGAGCAGATTCTGTTCCGGGGGAAGATATTTCAGTAGAGCAGATTCTGTTCTGGGGGAAGATATTTCAGTAGAGCAGATTCTGTTCCGGGGGAAAGATATTTCAGTACAGCAGATTCTGTTCCGGGGAAGATATTTCAGTAGAGCAGATTCTGTTCCATAAAAAGATATTTCAGTAGAGCAGATTCTGTTCCATGAGAAGATATTTCAGTAGAGCAGATTCTGTTCCGGGGAAGATATTTCAGTAGAGCAGATTCTGTTCTGGGGAAGATATTTCAGTAGAGCAGATTCTGTTCCGGGGAAGATATTCAGTAGAGCAGATTCTGTTCCGGGGGAAGATATTTCAGTAGGGCAGATTCTGTTCGGGGGAAGATATTCCAGTAGGGCAGATTCTGTTCCGGGGGAAGATATTTCAGTAGGGCAGATTCTGTTCCGGGGAAGATATTTCAGTAGAGCAGATTCTGTTCCAGGGGAAAGATATTTCAGTAGGCAGATTCAGTTCCGGAAGGAAGAATATTTCAGTAGGCAGATTCTATTCCAGGGGAAGATATTTCAGTAGAGCAGATTCTGTTCCGGGGGAAGATATTTCAGTAGAGCAGATTCTGTTCCATGAGAAGATATTTCAGTAGAGCAGATTCTGTTCTGGGGGAAGATATTTCAGTAGAGCAGATTCTGTTCCGGGGGAAGATATTTCAGTAGAGCAGATTCTGTTCCGGGGGAAGATATTTCAGTAGAGCAGATTCTGTTCTGGGGGAAGATATTTCAGTAGAGCAGATTCTGTTCCGGGGGAAGATATTTCAGTAGAGCAGATTTGTTCCATGGGAAGATATTTCAGTAGATCAGATTCTGTTCCGGGGGAAGATATTTCAGTAGAGCAGATTCTGTTCCGGAGGAAGATATTTCAGTAGAGCAGATTCTGTTCTGGGGGAAGATATTTCAGTAGAGCAGATTCTGTTCCGGGGGAAGATATTTCAGTAGAGCAGAT